>NW_019641607.1:0-96301 GCF_000599845.2 Trichogramma pretiosum | reverse complement strand
AACGTATCATTTCATTTCGTGCAGCGGAGCTACTTGAAAAACCGATTTAATGAATTGACGAGCGCGATGAACTTCAACGAGTTGCGGCTGACGTCCACAAGTTTCCGTAGTGAAAGGAGACAAATAAAAATTTGTAACATGAATTTCATAAGCTTTTTCCGATGAGCGATGATTACGATTACATCTCCCCAAAAACGTACGAGAATTTTACGCTCCTTCGTCAATTTTCGCCTTTCAGAGGAAACAGTTCTCAAACAAAAACAGCGCGACGAGGCCAAACATTCAACGCCAATTATATAGAAATTAGTGCTGCGGAGTAAAGTTTAAAACTAATTCAAGAATTGACGAGCGTGCTGGACTCATGTGGCTCGCGTCATTCAGTTGCCGAGGCGCAAGGAGATTAATAAAAATATTTGTAACGACGAATTGCATTAGTTCTTGGCGTTTAGCGACGATTCCGATGATCTATTCGCAAAAGAAGCCAGGCGCGTCGAAAATTTTACAATCATCGATAAATTGTCGATCCGCGAATGAATTAGCACCGAAATGTAACGCTGTGCGACGAATCGAAAAATTCAGCAGCCCAATTATTTCAGTTCGTGCAGCGGCATTACAACGACACGAAAAAAACCCAAGAAAATGACTAGCGCGCGAAGCTTCCGAGAAGTGAGAATCATTGCACGGCTTCGAGTTGCAACAGCACGCGAACTGCCAAATGAAATTAGTTTAATAACATGAATTGCCTCGGCTTCATGCGATTAGCGACCATTTTTTAATAATAATCTCCCGACGGCACGAGAATTTTACGCTCCTTCGTCAATTTTCGCCTTTCAGAGGAAACAGTTCTCAAACAAAAACAGCGCGACGAGACCAAACATTCAACGCCAATTATATAGAAATTAGTGCTGCGAAGTAAAGTTTAAAACTAATTCAAGAATTGACGAGCGTGCTGGACTCATGTGGCTCGCGTCATTCAGTTGCCGAGGCGCAAGGAGATTAATAAAAATATTTGTAACGACGAATTGCATTAGTTCTTGGCGTTTAGCGACGATTCCGATGACCTATTCGCAAAAGAAGCCAGGCGCGTCGAAAATTTTACAATCATCGATAAATTGTCGATCCGCGAATAAATTATCAGAGAGAAGAGAGTAAACTTTACTTTACATTTGCATAAAAAAATAAGCAGCACGAGTCTTTTTTGCATCGTAATGCACAGCTAATTTTTAAATATAGTCGCGATGTATTAAAAAAAAAAAAACAATTGTACTCACTAAACCCTGGTTGTTTCGTTGCTGATATTGTAAATTCTCCCATCGCGAATACGATAAATGATGCTTAACGTCATCTTGAGTTTTTCCAGTTGATGCTTTCCGATCCGAATCCACGAAGGGTGTGGGTTGCCTATCGTCGTGGTCCGTGCAAAAAGTGCTATGTCCGTTCCACTGAAAAGTTCGAATCGTATGAGAGCGATTATAGCGCCGCTTAGCGGGGCAATAATAACCGCGCCATTTTATGATTAAGTTTTAAAAAAAAAATTCGCGCGGGACTTTATGAATTTTCAATGTTCGAATACTTTTTTATAATTTAACGAAGAGGAAATTGTTTAAAGAAGGCGATAAATTGACATTTATTTTTACATTTTGAATAAATTATCGGCGCTATATATTAACATGTTGCCTGTTTTCATTTAACGCGTGAGTCGTGAACACTGACTACTGGCACCCCCACTACGTTCTCACGCCAGTGATGACTGACAGAGTAGCTGCAGTAGAAGACGTAGTGTAACTTGGCGGTTTGGAACGGAACGAGCGGCGTCACATCTCGGGGTTCGATTTTACGATTATGTCATATATTTAAACTTGTGCTATGTAAAAAAAACTTCCAATTTCATGATTGCAAGTGCATATACGAGAGAGTGCCTGTTTTCATTTAATGTGTATGTGTTGGTTGTACGTATGTATACGTTTTGCGTCGCAACCAGAGAGCGAACGCGCAGCGGTCAAGATCACCGTTATTTGTTGTTTATTACCGAGTATGTACATATCGACGCTGATCTGTGGAACTCAACGAGCTGGTAGATAAGTTCAAACTGTCGAGGACGGCTGCACGTTCGCTCGTGATATTTTGCCGTTCGAATTCCAAGCAACGCGAGTCCGTGAATATATTATGCTTGTAACGTCGTGTATTTATCGTCAGGTATTAGAAAAATCTATCGCATGTTTCAGAACTCATCGACTATAAGAATAGCCATATGGACTTGGGTGGACGGTGCTGCAGTCAATCGCACAGCTCGAGAACATTGTTTGCCAAATTTACTGGTAATTCGTTTGTGTTTGTTTGAATTACAACATTGGACTGCATTTGTGCTTCGATGTCATGGTTTCCAGCGTGGTTCCGAAAACAAGCGATTTCTTTCTTCATGCCTCGACAGAACATTATTCTTGGCCAAGGAAAAAAGAAATAAAACTGATAATTTCTGTAACATACGACGTTGAATCACTTAAAAAGTATAATTATTCAACAGGTAATTGAAAAAGTTGAAATTTGATAGAAATTTTTGCTGTCAATATCTAAAAAAATAACTGCAATAGTTTTGGCGAGAAATTCATATAAAATTTGTTTACCTCATTACAGATGTTATGAGCAAAGCTGCTATTGTAAAAGTTAACGCCAAGTACTGGGGCTCAATTTTACAAGGACTTCTAATTCCAATGCAGGGCAATCCATCGCCAACTATCCAAGACATGAGAGTTATAGTAGCTCTATCGTCTGCTGAGAAATCACTAGACAAGTGTTATTTTTATACAGGTAATTGAAAAAATTCAAATTGATTGAATTGCAAGCTATTTATATCCTCTAATATCTCATCAATAGTATTGGCGAGAACCTTATATCAATATTTTTCACTTCATTATAGATTTTATGACCAAAGCCGTTTTTGTAAAATATAAGGCCACGTACTGGGGCACAATTTTACATGGACTTCCAATTCCAATGCAGGGCAATCCATCGCCAACTATCCAAGACATGAGAGTTATAGTAGCTCTATTGTATGCTGAGAAATCACTTGACAAGTGTTATTTTTATACAGGTAATTGAAAAAATTCAAATTCGATTGAATTGTAAGCTATTTATATCTTGTAAATCTCGTCAATAGTATTGGCGATAAACTCATATAAAATTTGTTTGCCTCGTTATAGATGTTATGAGCACAGTTGTTATTGTAATATGTAAGGCTACGTACTGGGACATGATTTTACATGGAATTCCGATCCAGGGTAATTCTTCGCCAACCGCTCAAGATTCTAGGCTCATGTTGGCTACATCGTCTGATGAGAAATCACTTGACAAGAGTTATTTTTCAACAGGTAATAGTAATGTAACAACATGCTTTGTATTTCATGGAAAATCTCTGATATAGTTTTAGTCAAAAACTTTTTTAGACTTACAGAAGAAAAAATTCTTTGAATGTAAATTTTCTACTATTTTAAATAAGAGCATTAATCCTATAAATTTATAATATATCGTTCTATTGACATCGACATACTAGAGACATCGAAATTACTTTGCGTTTATTGTGGTAACACATTAACATCATTTGCTGATTGTAAATACTTATTCAATAATTAGTTTTAATTATTAATAATTGTTGGTAATAATTATTTGTTAAATGAAGATGTTCAGCTTCGTTTGACTTGCACGGTCAAGATCGGTGACCGGGGCATCAAATTCAAATTGAAACTGAGCGACGAGATACACAAGGGCAACAAGTACCGAGTAAAACTTTTAAAAGTCGAGACGGACGAAATTGTCAATTGCAGTCGTGATGGATCTGGACTGATGCACATAGACTATTACAAAAAGGTAAAAAAAGATTTTATTCCTGTTAATATATAGCGCCGATAATTTATTCAAAATGTAAAAATAAATGTCAATTTATCGCCTTCTTTAAACAATTTCCTCTTCGTTAAATTATAAAAAAGTATTCGAACATTGAAAATTCATAAAGTCCCGCGCGAATTTTTTTTTTAAAACTTAATCATAAAATGGCGCGGTTATTATTGCCCCACTAAGCGGCGCTATAATCGCTCTCATACGATTCGAACTTTTCAGTGGACGGACATAGCACTTTTTGCACGGACCACGACGATAGGCAACCCACACCCTTCGTGGATTCGGATCGGAAAGCATCAACTGGAAAAACTCAAGATGACGTTAAGCATCATTTATCGTATTCGCGATGGGAGAATTTACAATATCAGCAACGAAACAACCAGGGTTTAGTGAGTACAATTGTTTTTTTTTTTTTAATACATCGCGACTATATTTAAAAATTAGCTGTGCATTACGATGCAAAAAAGACTCGTGCTGCTTATTTTTTTATGCAAATGTAAAGTAAAGTTTACTCTCTTCTCTCTGATAATTTATTCGCGGATCGACAATTTATCGATGATTGTAAAATTTTCGACGCGCCTGGCTTCTTTTGCGAATAGGTCATCGGAATCGTCGCTAAACGCCAAGAACTAATGCAATTCGTCGTTACAAATATTTTTATTAATCTCCTTGCGCCTCGGCAACTGAATGACGCGAGCCACATGAGTCCAGCACGCTCGTCAATTCTTGAATTAGTTTTAAACTTTACTTCGCAGCACTAATTTCTATATAATTGGCGTTGAATGTTTGGCCTCGTCGCGCTGTTTTTGTTTGAGAACTGTTTCCTCTGAAAGGCGAAAATTGACGAAGGAGCGTAAAATTCTCGTACGTTTTTGGGGAGATGTAATCGTAATCATCGCTCATCGGAAAAAGCTTATGAAATTCATGTTACAAATTTTTATTTGTCTCCTTATACTACGGAAACTTGTGGACGTCAGCCGCAACTCGTTGAAGTTCATCGCGCTCGTCAATTCATTGAATCGGTTTTTCAAGTAGCTCCGCTGCACGAAATGAAATGATACGTTCGATTCGTTAATGGGCCTCTGAGGTAATCATAATCGTCGCTTATCGCAAAAAGCTGAATTCGAATGACGGAGGGAATACATTCTTTTACAAATCGCACTGCTTCATTTCGCGATCGGATCTGATTCAGAAAGCGACCATGTCTCGAGAGTTTTACTATTTTCATCTCGCCGGCTTTTTTTGTAGAACCATTCAATTCAGCTGTTGACGCTACTCTCGTAACTCGAACGCGTTAGTCGCAACTACACAGAGTCTCGCGCGCTGCTCTGGTCTCCCCCCCCCTTTTTAACGAAACGTCACTGCACGAATTGGAACGATACGGTCGCTGAATTTTCTGACTTGTCGCACTGGATCGAAGCCTCGGCGAGACGTCGGTTTCTCACTTCTTTCGCGTAGTACTACTACTACGATTTGGCGTAGTAGTAGTAGTACTAAATCCCTCCCGGCCTCCTCTACGCCTCTTTTACTTCGAGCCGTAGTGCTACTACGAATACTACGATGAGTCGTAGTAAAAGAAGACCGGTCCAGCCGAGAACGCCACAGGCTGCTCCGCAAATTGTGGGAGTTGACTAAATGTAGGAGCACGTGCTTTTGGCGCGCAAACGTCCCCGACCGAGAGAGCTCGGCTTCACTCTTTCTCTCGGACTTTTGTGTGCTCGTACACATGCGTATGTGTGTGCGTATTCCGAATTTCGACTGCGAAACTGCGAGACTGCAAACGAACGAACGAGCGAAAAAGAATCCGAGGCCCTGGCACAACGGCGTGAGCTGTCCATGTTCGGCCTAATATATGCATGCGCGAGCTTGCTTATATTAATTTAGCACGCAGCACATAATCGGACACACACATGCGTGTAGTAGTGCAGCTGTTTGTGTGTGTGTGCGTGCGGAGGCGCGATACACGACTCCGGCAGCATTTAACTATTTTGCTACGTTTACTACGAGGGTCAGCCCCCACCACCGGGCCGCGCGCAAATTTACTACGATTACTGCGAACGTAAGATCGTGCGTAAGACGCGTGAAATGCCGCAGCAGCGAGCAAAGCATCTGCAGATCTGCCGTGGCAACAAACCGAGCAGCTCGTGATCCGATTGGTCGCTTTATGATTTTCGATCGTTGACCTACTTTTTTCAAACTCTTTCTCGGCCGCATAGATCGGCGCACAAAGAATAACAAAATGATCGTCTCGACTTTTTGGGCCGGCTATTGCTTCTTTTTTTTTGCAATTTAGAATCCTCTCGGGATCCAGCTGCGTAACGATCCTTACATAATCCGGGCCGTGTCCGTGAATCTGTTTCATGGCCCGTGGATGAGAATATTCGGTCGTGTTATTAAGGCAACGATCGACGTCAGGTCTTGGCTGGGTATACACATACATCGTGTGCATGGCGGCATGCGATATAATCGGATCGCTCGAGCCGAAGCAACCAGATAAGTTATTAAAATTATACTCGTATACGAGTTGGTGGCTGTTCGGTCGAGCAGTCGAGTCGCAAACGAGTTGCATCTTGGCGTATTATATGCTCGGTATACGCCAATTCCCTTTTTACTCTTCTCTCTTCGGCTTGTGTTTCTCCTCCAAGTCGCTCGTCCACACACGCGATCTTAACGTACTATATACTACGAGACGAGGCGATCGTTTCATTGTAGTAAACAGCGCGTAGTAGTCGTTGTATTATCGTAAAATTATTCGTAGTAACGATCGCAAAAAGCTTATGAAGATAGCACATCGCAAAAAGCTTATGAAATTCATGTTACAAATTTTTATTTGTCTCCTTATACTACGGAAACTTGTGGACGTCAGCCGCAACTCGTTGAAGTTCATCGCGCTCGTCAATTCATTGAATCGGTTTTTCAAGTAGCTCCGCTGCACGAAATGAAATGATACGTTCGATTCGTTAATGGGCCTCTGAGGTAATCATAATCGTCGCTTATCGCAAAAAGCTGAATTCGAATGACGGAGGGAATACATTCTTTTACAAATCGCACTGCTTCATTTCGCGATCGGATCTGATTCAGAAAGCGACCATGTCTCGAGAGTTTTACTATTTTCATCTCGCCGGCTTTTTTTGTAGAACCATTCAATTCAGCTGTTGACGCTACTCTCGTAACTCGAACGCGTTGGTCGCGACTACTCGGAGTCTCGCGCCCTGCTCCGATCTCTCTATTTTTATTTAACGGTACGTCGCTGCACGAATCGGAACGATTTAGCCGTTGAATTTTCGGAGTCGTCACGCTGCATTTTTTTGCTAGTACATCTATTTCAGACAGGGACAATGAATCGAGAGTCTTAAAATTTTCGTTGTATCGATTATTTTTTTCGTTGATGTACACATTTTTTCGTTAAAAATAAATTTCGAGTAAAGAAGAGACCTTCAAGGAAGAAAGGAACACTTTATACAGACTTGCTTAATAAAAAATATCACTTCTAGCCCGGCGCGAATTTTATGATAAGATTCATCAAAAAAGAGAGTGAGAGAGAGAGAGAGAGAGAGAGAGAGAGATGGATTGCCTGGTTGAAACACCAATCGAATAATTATAATCATTGTCATTGATTCTATTTCTCGATCTTTTTCAGCTACTTGCGCTGCCGCAATCGTCGGTCCGGTTGTTTCGCGACCGCTCGCGTTTATCGCGATAACGTGGATGTACTGGTTCTGGGACAGCCTCATTCATCAAATTGCATCCCAAGCGAAGAAGCGGTTGGAATTGTTAGATTCAAAGAAGAATTGAGACTTGCAGCTACTCGAGACTTCACACAACCAAGAGTGATATACGACACTCTTGCTAGTCGCGTCCCAGCCTTCGAGGTGTACAGACGCAGCACACATAACCTCACTCGAATCGAGTTACAAAAATCGCAATCATCTCAAGTGATATCCAATTTTCAATGAACCCCAGACTGTTACTGATTACGTATACAATGGGCAATATCTGTTCGAGCTCTGTGATCTGTGATATAATAACAAGAGATGAGTAAAAGAAAATCCAAAATTTCGCCAAGTGTACTACGTGACTGTACAAATAAAGTGCAAAAAAAAGACGCCCAATTACTAGGCATGGAAAATCTAATACAAGTCAACAACAACAACACCCAATTGTCTCGGGACAACAAGATAAATAATACCCACGGCGGAATCTCATCAATGTCGCAAGAAACACAGCCAGGAGGCAGCCATATTAGCCCTAGCTTACCTGAAAAGCATGATGAGGACGGAAACGTTGTTCCAATTCAGGTTAATTCCGGCTCGGCCGGTAACGTCAATCAGCTAACCTACCAAGGAGACAACACTCCGCACAGAGGCGCCACCAACAACGCCAAGTTGACGCTGACTGAGTCGCAAATCTTCAATGCAAATAACACGCAACATAGCCTTTCAAGTAAGAGTAGCTCAATGAGCGATTTAAACACTAGCAGAACAGTGAAGCTTCCTCCAATCAAACTGCAAGTAGGTGCTAATGAAGTTATTCGACAAGTAGAATCAAAGGGTCTCAAATTTGAGCTAAAAGTGAAAAATACAGGCAACAGCCAATGCATTATACTGACAGATTCTCTGGACCAATTCAATAACACAACCAAGCTATTAAAAGATGTTGGTATCGAATTCTTCACCTACACACCTAAATGTTGTAAGCCAAAATCCATTGTATTGAAAGGGTTGCACAGTGAAGTTAGTGAGGAAGAAATTAAAGCATGTATTCTAAGCTGGGACCTGCAAAATGTTAAATTAACCTCGCTGAAAAAAATGAGCAAAAATCTCTGGCTGATCCAAGTCACAGCAGACAGCAACATCAGGGAACTCACTAGAAACAAATGTGTCCTCCATCAAGTCGTTTCTTGGGAAAATCTACGCAAAAATAGTGTACCACAGTGTAGAAATTGCCAAAGATTCGAGCATATTGCCTCAAATTGTAACCTAGAATTCAGATGCGTTAAATGTACCCAGAAACATGAAAGAGGAAAATGCCTAGTAGGCACTTCACCTGAACACAAGGTACAATGCGTCCTCTGTGGTAAGGAAGGACACCCTGCTTCATATAAAGGCTGCGAGATGCATATTAAAGCCCAAGAAAAATACAAAAGTCAAAGAACAGCTACGCTTCTATCCAAAACCAAAAGTCACATGTCTAAATTGAACACATCTAATCCACAAGCGCAACTGTCTCTAAACGACAGGCCTACATTTGCTCAAGTATTGTCCCAGGCTTCACAGCAACGACATATCAAAAGTACTATTACATCATGGCAACATTCTGCCCCTAATTTCATGGAAACAAACAGTAGTTTAATGCAAGATATACAAAGTAACGTAACCAAACTAGTGAGCAGAATGGAATCTTTCTCTAATGATATGGCATCGATGAAATCTGAACTGAGATCTGGCTTCATCTCAGAATTATCTGCAGTCAACAACAAAGTTGACAACAACACACGCAAAATTGATGTAATCTTGGATACATTAAAAATTCAATGGAAAAGCTAAAAATAATCGCCATAAATGTAAATTCAATTATTTCTCTTTACAGAAGAAATAACCTAAAACTATTTATTGAACGCCATGAGCCAGACATCCTTGCCATATCTGAAACTAAACTAAGCCCCAGGCATAAACTGTTCTTTAATAATTATGTCATTCACAGATCAGACAGACCTAATAATAAAGGAGGAGGAGGCACAGCTATCCTAGTCAAGAAAAAAATAGCACACTCCAAAGTCTGCCACCTCAATTTAGACAAGCTCAAAGACATTGAAGCCACAATTATCAAGATACCCACGAGCAAAGGATCTCTATTCATAACTAGCATATATGCTCCTGGATCCTCGGACGTGTCAATCAACAACGAGCTGACTTACTTATGTGAGAAACTAAAACTTGACAACCCAATGAATGACTATATGTTCATTGGTGACATGAACGCTAAACACAGTGCCTGGAATAACCTCATAAACAATCATAGGGGTGTTCAGCTTAACAATTGGTTAAACAATGAAGGTGGCAACTTCAACGCTAAAATGGTTCACTCAACAACCCCCACTCTGTACAAGCACAATAGCTACATTGATCTACTCATATGTAATAACAATCTCTCCTTGCACAGCTCCAACCTAGAGACACTGGATTTCGAAAGTGACCATCGTGCCATAGCCATCACAGCCTTAATCAGCCACAATACAAACAATGCCACAATCAAGACTAAAACTACTTACCTGTACAAGAAAACTAATTGGTCAGCTTTCTCAGCGAACCTAAATAAATTTCACAAAGAGTCGCCACCTGAATTTATAAATCTGACGACAGATCAAATCGACAAACACATACAAGACCTTCAACAAACCATCAACAGTGCGATTGAAACCTCAACACCCCAATTCAAAGAGAAATGTCACCTAGACAATTTAGTCACCTCAACAATCAAAACACTGTACAACCGGAAGCACAAACTCCAGTCGCAATTACACAAGGTCCGCCACAAATCAGATAATTTCTCTAAAGTGCTTAAAAATATTATTGAATTACGCATCAAAGAGACTAAAATAAAATTAGCGGCTGAGTTCACCAAGGAATCTAAACGGATCTGGGCAGATAAAATAAAAAGCATTGATCACAGAAACTCGGCTAGCTTCTTCCCTACGCTAAACAAAATGTTCAGAAAAAGAAACAATCAAAACATTGACAAACTGCTAGTAAATTTTAACCAAAGAGACATCCTAGTGAAATGTAACATCGATGCTGATGAGCTTGACAAGACAGACAATGACTTCATAATAAACTCGCCAGAATCAATAGATAAAATCATAGGAGAATTCTTTTACGCAATAAACACAAGTGACCCACCCACTGGTGCCCCTCTTGAAAAAATTATCCTCAATAAATCACAAGAAATTAGGAAGATCTCAAGTGATCTCACGCCTGCTACATCCTTCGACAGAAGTAATCCAGCTTCGCGACCTGCATGTCTGATTGAAAGCTCGGGCTTATACTTCACTAACGTCACAGAAGTCAAACGCCTCTTGAAGCACATGAGCAGCAAAACATCTACAGGCTGGGACGGTGTACCTAATATTATTCTCAAGAATCTTAATAACCAAATCATTAAAGATTATACAATTATATTCAATAATTGCATCAACTCAGGATACTTCCCTGAAGCCTGGAAAAAGGCAAGACTGATAGTCTTAAAGAAGAAGCCCAAAGAAGACACAAGACTAGATAACTTGAGACCCATCAGCATGCTGCCAGCGGTTAGCAAACTACTAGAAAGAATAATAAAAAAATCAATTAACAACTTCTGCACCACGAAAGCAATCATTCCTGAACACCAGTTCGGATTTAGAAATAACCACTCCACAGTGCATGCCATAGCCAAACTGACCTCCGACGTCAACTGGAACTTCATGAACAATAAGATGACAGGAGCTGTCTTGATCGACATCCGCAAAGCATTTGACTCCGTATGGCATGACGGCCTCATCTATAAACTACACGGCAAAGGAATGCATCCTCACTTAATTAAACTAACAATTAATATGATTACAGATAGAAGTTTCCAGCTAAATACTATTCATATAAATAATCCCACCACATACACACTTACCAAAGGCCTTCAGCAAGGGACAGTGAATTCGCCAACACTTTTCAATATTTTTACGGCAGACCTGCTAAACCTCTATGGACTCAACAAATCAGAATTGTACGCCTTAGCATTTGCGGATGACTTAATAGTCTACACATCGGACAGCGACCAAATATCAATTCAAGACAGACTCGAAACTATCTACAACAAAATTGTCAACTACTACAAGAACTGGAAACTTGAGGTAAATGCTAAAAAATGTGAGACCATCCTCTTCAGAAAACCAATTAAACTTGAAAAAAATTACACGCGGAAACACTGGAAAGAATTTCGAATATTCGACGCTACCAGTATGGTGGCTATTCCACACAAAAGATCTGTTAAGTATTTGGGCGTCACGCTAGATGATCTTCTGAACTTCAGGGAGCACATCAATAACCAACTCAAGAAAGCCAATAATATATTCAGAGCTCTAAAAGATCTTTTTCGCTCTAAATTTCTCCAAAATAGAGCAAAAATAATAACTTATTTATGTTGTATAAGGCCAATACTAGCGTACTCCTGTCCTATTTGGTTCAACATCTCAGCCTCAACAATGGAATCTATTAGAAAATTTGAAAGGAAAGTCCTTAGACAATGCCTAAATGCATACCGCTCGCCTGAAAGCAATTTCACGATGAAGATCAGCAATTACACCCTCTATAACAGGGCTCGTATTCCCAGATTCGACGTATTCATAATATACCTCATAAGGAACTTCATAAAAAATGCCATCAACCACCACCAAAACAACCTTATACCAGGAGCTTATTACCCAAGAGATGAATTTCACAAAGCAGCTATAAGAGAGGGTTTCATCCCAACGGAGAGCTTCAAATACTTAGATGAAAACCTATACATAATCGATGAATACTTCTGCCCCATTTTCTTTCATTTAAAAAGGTCCATTTGGGACAAAAAAATTCAATTCAATCCTGCCACGTTAAATTCTGACTTGCTTAGTTTTAATAGAAGCATCACAAGAGTAGACAAAGATCTTCTAAAAAAGTTCTCTTACTATAAGACTAAAAAATAAGTTAAATTTATAAAAATTAAGCAAAATAGTTCCAAACTTGGTCTTTGACTACTACTCTCTAACTTAGTTATAGTTTATTGAAAATTTGTTATTGCACTTAGTCTTAATCTGTTATATGTAAAAAGTAATATTATAGTATTGCATTGTATAAGTTTTTAGAAAACTAGAAAGTAAGACTTAGTTTTTTTTTGTCAAAATTTTTCTAAGTTACAGTTTACTTAACTTTAATATCAAGATCTAATCCTAATGGATATTCTACATTCCTCTACTGTAAATTTTCTGTTATTGTATTACAGCGAGCGCCACTTGGCCATTCTGTATATTTAAGCTTAAATTAATGGTTTTTTATTATATTTATACCTCTTCTGTATGAAAATTCTGTATATACAAGGAAATAAATATATATAAGAGTAAAAAAAAAANCATTAAAAGATGGAGGGCTACGATGTTTCCTCCTAGCCCCAACTCATTAATCGACATGTCGCTGCAGCTCGGCAATCCAGAAAATTCTCGTCTATTTTTCCACGAAAGGGGACGTCTAACAACAAGGATCTTTCATGATATAGATGACGAGATGCATTTCCTTCTTTATGACGCTGACATAGTGGCCAAAGTACAAAATCATATTAGTACGATAATGATCGATTTCACCTATAACACGTGTCCCGTGGTACCAGACGCAAATCTACAACTTGGCACTGTTATGTACATTTACCACGGCCACGCCATACCTGTACTATGGTTTATCATGTCGAGAAAAACCACCAACGCTTATCGAAAAATGTGCAGCTTAATTGGCGAATTGTTCGCAGCTAGCAACATTCTGACTATAGTCACCGATTTCGAGTTACCCTTGAGAGTAGCCCTCAGAGAAACATTTGGCCTAACAGTTTATTTGATCGGGTGCTTTTTTCATTATTTGCGATGCCTTCATGGAAAAATACACCGTCTCGGTTTAACTGACTTTGTTAGAGAAAACGAAGAAGCCAATAGCTTTGTGCGCAAATGCGGCGCTCTTGCTCTCGTTCCTGCCGGCCTAATGGTAGCGATTTTCGACCAATTGCTCGAATTGACACCCGAGAGAATACGTCGCCCTTTCCAGGACTTCATAACGTACATTAGAACCTTTTGGTTTACACGAGTTGGACCTCGTAACTTCTCCGTCTACGGTGTCCACACCCGAACAAACAACGCGATCGAGAGCTATCACAGCATCTTGAGTTATAGACTAGGGGCAGATCCGCTGTTCTGGGAATGGTTGGGAAATATTAAAAGAATGGTTCAATGGCAATGGATCGATTTTGCGACGATGGAGAGTGGCCGTACATCAGTCAGACATCCGTCTAACGCTACACGATTCAGAGGTCAACGTTTACAACAAGGTAAGCGAATTTACTTACTATTAATTAAATTTATATAAGATAAATAGTATAGCATCGTTATATTTTTATTACAGCCTGGAGAGATTTACACCTCAGCAACGTCTCCGGTTTTGAGCTTTTAAGTATATGTTCGAATGTCATTGGAGAATACTTTACTTCACACTTGAACAGTATTCAGCCGCTGGAAGTTGAAGAAGTCATTCAACTCGAGGTTAATTTCGACGCACGCCTCGATCGAAACGAGGGAAACGACCCAGAATATGATTACAGTATTTTTCAAAACTCTAGACGAAACGAAGCATTGGTACTCGATGCTAATATTCCAGCAGAAGCCAGACCAAGATGGTTGAGAGCTCAAGGTAATTTGTCCCTGATTTATTTGTCATCGACTTTGAATGATCCATGCTCGACTCCTTAATGTTTATAGGTGGACGACGACAACGAAGAAGGCGCCGACGCAACAACAATCGCCCATACGGTATTAACGGCAATGTAGCCGCAAGACCCCCACTGCCGCGGCGCAATCAGAGATCGCCTCGGAACGATGAGCAAGCCCATCCTCGTGTGGCCGAGGGAAATAATGCAATGCAACTTCGAACAAGAAGCGGCGTTGCCAGACCTTATCCTTTCTACATAGAGTCGGACAGCGATGAAGGTATATGATTAATACCCATTTTTATACGGCATTCATTTCGTGCAATTACGGGCACGCCGCATTTTATATTTATTATAACAATAATTTTTTTTTCCAGATGTCGTTTCGTCAACGATGAGTCCGAATGTGTCGCGCATTCAAAACCGACAACCATTACCACGTCCGCTTGATCGAGCAATCGCTGGTCCCTCTACGGCTGTAGATGGACCTTCAGCTGCGAGGGTTAATCATTCTCGTGTCGAAGGAGGTTCTGAACAGGAACTGGTGGCTGCTGGCCCTTCGGGGATTTCTGTCCACTCCGAGTCGGACGGCGATGGAGGTAAATGATTAATACCAGTTTTTATACGGCATTCAATTCACGTAATTACGTGCACGACGATTTCAATTTATTTTATTATCATTCTATTATTGTAATGCATTCGAAATTTATTTAACCATTAACTTTTTTGTAGATGATGTTCCGGCCATGGAGACTCGAAGTGGATCGTCGCACCGTGAAGGACCAATAATATCGCGACCACTTATTCAAGAAAACGCTCCGACTGTGAGTGAACCAATGACTATCGCTAACGATCAATCTCGACCATCGAACGACTCTAATGATGCAGGTGAGTTAAACATTTTCTAATATAAAAATTGTATGCTGAAAAAATAATATACATTTTGTATTTACAGGAACTTGCTCGGTCTGTATGTACCGACCAAAGACTCATTCATTCGTACCTTGCGGCCACTGGACATGTTGCGAATGGTGCGCAATCAAAATAATGATGGATGGGAAAATATGTCCAGACTGCCGGGCTGAAGCTGTTTGTACAACTAAGATATTCCAATAAGCTAGAAAAAGTTTTCACCAACTTATTGCTTATTACGTGCTCGTCACGATCTGCTAATGCTTTTTTTTTTAAACTAATGTTTTGGTTTCAAGTATTGTTTTTTTCAACGAATGTTTCTTTTTAAATTTTTTTCAGATATTCGTCAAATATAATTGTAATCGATTTACTTTTAAAAATCTACGCTTACGCGTTAGAATATATATCATAGTAAATTGAATTTGTTTTGATGTAACATTCTGTTATGGTTAAGTTCTATATAGATTATATAATCAAGGATTTTTTTGAAATCTTTTTGTATTACATAATTTATAGTTTGATAATTTGATTTTTCTACTATTTTGATACGACTTAAATTAAATGAAAAACGCTACACTCTTTAGTGAATCATTTAATTAATAATTTAATTAAATATTTTTAAGTATTTCCATTTTGTATTTCTTAATTTCTGTTTTTAATAGATGTATTAAAAATGATGTAAAACATTTATGAATAAAAGTTTAAATATCAATAAAAAAAATATACTTACTTGTTTTTCTCCTAGACATACACCTAAATTAACTATTTGATTAAACTGCTGCATCTCGGAGTCTCGCGCGCTGCTCTTTTCTGTGCTTTTTTTCTTATTTTTAATGTAACTTCGCAGGCCACATTTCAATAATTAAAGCGGCCGATTATTTATTATCGCGCGGTAAATAAAACTCTGACTTGGGGGAGGGAAGCAAAAGCTCCGGGAAAAATTCCTATGCCCGCTTGCCCTCTTGTCCACGTCGTCGTCTTCGTCGTCGTCGAGAGAGAGAGGGAGAGATCTTAACTTGCTTATTATTATGAGTTTGTTCGGTATTCGCCAAACAAATATTACACAAATTAAATGATTAAGGCGGTCAATTATTTTCATGTCACGCTGCATTTAATCGCGACCTGATCTATTCCAAAAGGCGACAAATAAAACTCTGACTCGCGGAAGGGAAGCGAAAGCTCCGAGAAAAATTCCCTTGCCCTCGCGTCCACGTCGTCGTCGTCGTGCTCGATGGAACACGTCCCGTGTGATCTGAATTTTTCTTCGTTACTTGCATTTTCCGCAGCGAGATGAGTCGTTTCTTTAAATTTTCAAATCAGAGAGAGAGAGAGAGAGAGAGAGATAGAAAGATAGCAGTTATACGACTCAACGTACACATAATAAAATGCCCGATTTTTCTTTTCTTTTTTTTTTTTTTTAAATCGAAATCAATAATTTCGGAGGTCCAGCCTTTCTTTCAGCTTCATTGCATGTAAAGCTTGCAGTACGAATAAAGCACTTACCATTGCATCGGTTACAGACGCTGCTCACGTGCATTGACACTAATTGGATATCAGGCAAATAAAAAATTATCAGGCAATTGCGAATTGAATCTCAGATGTGCGGAGGCGGTACTACCCTTACCTCGAGCAGATCTTAATAGATGAAAAATTGATAAGAATCAAACTTGCGATGCGGAATTTTTTATTTAAAACGTTAAAACTTTTTAATTACGAAACACTTTGGCGTGTTTTTAGAGCTGTTCTTGCCATGATTAAGACTCAGAAAATAAATTCCAGAGCTTACGCCACCGGTATACATTGATTCAATTCAATTTGTAGGTTTTTTATTGGCATAATTTTACATTAAATTGACAGAACACATTTCTGTATACATTGATTCAATACTGTGAGACTTATGGCACCATCTTTCGGTATAAATCGTTACTAATAAGCGATAGTATTACTGAGTTTCGTGCGATTGGCTTTCGAAAATTATCATTTCTATTAAGCCTTCTCTCGTATTGACGTATAATTGTATCGATCGCGCTCTGTCAATCTGATTCCTATTATAATATTTCCGCTTTGACCGTAAATTCTGTCGGCGAAATAACCAGAACTTATTGTGACGATTCTTTAAACACTCCATTATATTTCACAATTTTATATTTTTATCTTTCGAGTTTTTAAAATAACTTTTCTCACAGGGATTTTCTGCCGCACTTCCTTTCGGAAAGAGAGTTTTCGCCCAGAAGCACCCCCCCCCCCCCCCCCCCCCNNNTGAGCCACGGCCGGGTATTTTACGGATTTGGCCAGCCGTGATATTTACCGTCGATCGCATATTCATAGATTATAATAAATCCCAATCGATTCGAAAGTCGATTCGACGGCGAATGCGCGTATAAAAAGTTGGAAATGCAACTCAAGTTTTTTCCCTACATTAATACCGATTGTCAGCAGGAGCCGGTATTGTTCGGATTCGGGCATCCGTAATATTTACGGTCGTTCGCATGCTCATAGGTTTTTATAAAGCCCGATCGATTAGAAAGTCGATTCGACGGCGAATGCGCGTATAATAAGTTGGAAAGGCAACTCAAGTTTTTTTCTGACATTCATACGGAACGTCAGCCGCAGCCGGGTATTTTTCGGATTCGACCATCCGTGATATTTACCGTCGTTCGCATGCTCATAGGTTTTTATAAAGCCCGATCGATTCGAAAGTCGATTCGACGGCGAATGCGCGCATAAAAAGTTGGAAATGCAACTCAAGTTTTTTCCCTACATTAATACCGATTGTCAGCAGGAGCCGGGTATTGTTCGGATTCGGGCATCCGTGATATTTACCGTCGTTCGCGTGCTCATAGGTTTTTATAAAGCCCGATCGATTAGAAAGTCGATTCGACGGCGAATGCGCGTATAATAAGTTGGAAAGGCAACTCAAGTTTTTTTCTGACATTCATACGGAATGTCAGCCGCAGCCGGGTATTTTTCGGATTCGACCATCCGTGATATTTACCGTCGTTCGCATGCTCATAGGTTTTTATAAAGCCCGATCGATTCGAAAGTCGATTCGACGGCGAATGCACTTGTAAAAAGTACGAAATTAAACTTACTAATTCTCTAATATTCGTACCGAATGTGAGCCGCAGCCGGGTATTTTACGGATTTGGCCAGCCGTGATATTTACCGTCGATCGCATACTCATAGATTTTCATAAAGCCCAATCGATTCGAAAGTCGATTCGACGGCGAATACGCGTATAGAAAGTTCGAAATGCAACTCAAGTTTTTTTCTGACATTCATACGGAACGTCAGCCACAGCCAGGTATTTTTCGGATTCGACCAGCAGTGTTATTTACCGTCGTTCGCATACTCATAGATTTTCATAAAGAAAAATCGATTCGAAAGTCGATTCGGCGGTGAATACGCGTATAAAAAGTTCGAAACTAAACTTACCATTTCTCTGATATTCGTACCGAATGTCTGCCGTAGCCGAGTATGTTCAGGATATTGCCCAGCGTGTTTTTTACCGTCGTTCGCATGATCATAGGTTTTTATAAAGCCCGATCGATTCGAAAGTCGATTCGACGGCGAATGCACTTGTAAAAAGTACGAAATTAAACTTACTAATTCTCTGATATTCGTACCGAATGTGAGCCGCAGCCGGGTATTTTACGGATTTGGCCAGCCGTGATATTTACCGTCGATCGCATGCTCATAGATTTTCATAAAGCCCAATCGATTCGAAAGTCGATTCGACGGCGAATACGCGTATAAAAAGTTCGAAATGCAACTCAAGTTTTTTTCTGACATTCATACGGAACGTCAGCCACAGCCAGGTATTTTTCGGATTCAACCAGCCGTGTTATTTACCGTCGTTCGCATGCTCATAGGTTTTTATAGAGCCCGATCGATTCGAAAGTCGATTCGACGGCGAATGCGCGTATAATAAGTTGGAAATGCAACTCAAGTTTTTTTCTGACATTCATACGGAACGGCAGCCGCAGCCGGGTATTTTTCGGATTCGACCAGCTGTGTTATTAACCGTCGTTCGCATGCTCATAGGTTTTTATAAAGCCCGATCGATTCGAAAGTCGATTCAACGGTGAATGCGCGTATAAAAAGTTCGAAATTCAACCCAAGCTTTTTCCCTACATTAATACCGAATGTCAGCAGGAGTCGGGTATTGTTCGGATTCGGGCATCCGTGATATTTACGGTCGTTCGCATGCTCATAGGTTTTTATAAAGCCCGATCGATTAGAAGGTCGATTCGACGGCGAATGCACTTGTAAAAAGTACGAAATTAAACTTACTAATTCTCTGATATTCGTACCGAACGTCAGCCGCAGCCGGGTATTTTTCGGATTCGACCATCCGTGATATTTACCGTCGTTCGCATGCTCATAGGTTTTTATAAAGCCCAATCGATTCGAAAAGCGATTCGACGGCGAATACGCGTATAAAAAGTTCGAAATGCAACTCAAGTTTTTTTCTGACATTCATACGGAACGTCAGCCTTAGCCAGGTATTTTTCGGATTCGACCAGCCGTGTTATTTACCGTCGTTCGCATACTCATAGATTTTCATAAAGAAAAATTGATTCGAAAGTCGATTCGGCGGTGAATACGCGTATAAAAAGTTCGAAACTAAACTTACCATTTCTCTGATATTCGTACCGAATGTCTGCCGTAGCCGAGTATGTTCAGGATATTGCCCAGCGTGTTTTTTACCGTCGTTCGCATGATCATAGGTTTTTATAAAGCCCAATCGATTCGAAAGTCGTTTCGACGGCGAATGCACTTGTAAAAAGTACGAAATTAAACTTACTAATTCTCTGTTATTCGTACCGAATGTCAGTCGCAGCCGGGTATTTTACGGATTTGGCCAGCCGTGTTATTTACCGTCGTTCGCATACTCATAGATTTTCATAAAGAAAAATCGATACGAAAGTCGATTCGGCGGTGAATACGCGAATAAAAAGTTCGAAACTAAACTTACCATTTCTCTGATATTCGTACCGAATGTCTGCCGTAGCCGAGTATGTTCAGGATATTGCCCAGCGTGTTTTTTACCGTCGTTCGCATGATCATAGGTTTTTATAAAGCCCAATCGATTCGAAAGTCGTTTCGACGGCGAATGCACTTGTAAAAAGTACGAAACTATACTTACCATTTCACTGATATTCGTACCGAATGTCTGCCGTAGCCGAGTATGTTCAGGATATTGCCCAGCGTGTTTTTTACCGTCGTTCGCATGATCATAGGTTTTTATAAAGCCCAATCGATTCGAAAGTCGTTTCGACGGCGAATGCACTTGTAAAAAGTACGAAATTAGACTTACTAATTCTCTGTTATTCGTACCGCGTGTCAGTCGCAGCCGGGTATTTTACGGATTTGGCCAGCCGTGATATTTACCGTCGATCGCATATTCATAGATTTTTATAAAACCCAATCGATTCGAAAGTCGATTCGACGGCGAATGCGCGTATAAAAAACTCGAAATTCAACTCAAGCTTTTTCCCTACATTAATACCGAATGTCAGCAGGAGCCGGGTATTGTTCGGATTCGACTATCCGTGATATTTACCGCCGTTCGCATGCTCATAGGTTTTTATAGAGCCCGATCGATTCGAAAGTCGATTCGACGACGAATGCGCGTATAATAAGTTGGAAATGCAACTCAAGTTTTTTTCTGACATTCATACGGAACGTCAGCCGCAGCCAGGTATTTTTCGGATTCGACCAACCGTGATATTTACCGTCGTTCGCATGCTCATAGGTTTTTATAAAGCCCGATCGATTCGAAAGTCGATTCAACGGTGAATGCGCGTATAAAAAGTTCGAAATTCAACTCAAGCTTTTTCCCTACATTAATACCGAATGTCAGCAGGAGCCGGGTATTGTTCGGATTCGGCCATCCGTGATATTTACCGCCGTTCGCATGCTCATAGGTTTTTATAAAGCCCGATCGATTCGAAAGTCGATTCAACGGTGAATGCGCGTATAAAAAGTTCGAAATTCAACTCAAGCTTTTTCCCTACATTAATACCGAATGTCAGCAGGAGCCGGGTATTGTTCGGATTCGGCCATCCGTGATATTTACCGCCGTTCGCATGCTCATAGGTTTTTATAAAGCCCGATCGATTCGAAAGTCGATTCAACGGTGAATGCGCGTATAAAAAGTTCGAAATTCAACTCAAGCTTTTTCCCTACATTAATACCGAATGTCAGCAGGAGCCGGGTATTGTTCGGATTCGGCCATCCGTGATATTTACCGCCGTTCGCATGCTCATAGGTTTTTATAAAGCCCGATCGATTCGAAAGTCGATTCAACGGTGAATGCGCGTATAAAAAGTTCGAAATTCAACTCAAGCTTTTTCCCTACATTAATACCGAATGTCAGCAGGAGCCGGGTATTGTTCGGATTCGGCCATCCGTGATATTTACCGCCGTTCGCATGCTCATAGGTTTTTATAAAGCCCGATCGATTCGAAAGTCGATTCAACGGTGAATGCGCGTATAAAAAGTTCGAAATTCAACTCAAGCTTTTTCCCTACATTAATACCGAATGTCAGCAGGAGCCGGGTATTGTTCGGATTCGGCCATCCGTGATATTTACCGCCGTTCGCATGCTCATAGGTTTTTATAAAGCCCGATCGATTCGAAAGTCGATTCAACGGTGAATGCGCGTATAAAAAGTTCGAAATTCAACTCAAGCTTTTTCCCTACATTAATACCGAATGTCAGCAGGAGCCGGGTATTGTTCGGATTCGGCCATCCGTGATATTTACCGCCGTTCGCATGCTCATAGGTTTTTATAAAGCCCGATCGATTCGAAAGTCGATTCAACGGTGAATGCGCGTATAAAAAGTTCGAAATTCAACTCAAGCTTTTTCCCTACATTAATACCGAATGTCAGCAGGAGCCGGGTATTGTTCGGATTCGGCCATCCGTGATATTTACCGCCGTTCGCATGCTCATAGGTTTTTATAAAGCCCGATCGATTCGAAAGTCGATTCAACGGTGAATGCGCGTATAAAAAGTTCGAAATTCAACTCAAGCTTTTTCCCTACATTAATACCGAATGTCAGCAGGAGCCGGGTATTGTTCGGATTCGGCCATCCGTGATATTTACCGCCGTTCGCATGCTCATAGGTTTTTATAAAGCCCGATCGATTCGAAAGTCGATTCAACGGTGAATGCGCGTATAAAAAGTTCGAAATTCAACTCAAGCTTTTTCCCTACATTAATACCGAATGTCAGCAGGAGCCGGGTATTGTTCGGATTCGGCCATCCGTGATATTTACCGCCGTTCGCATGCTCATAGGTTTTTATAAAGCCCGATCGATTCGAAAGTCGATTCAACGGTGAATGCGCGTATAAAAAGTTCGAAATTCAACTCAAGCTTTTTCCCTACATTAATACCGAATGTCAGCAGGAGCCGGGTATTGTTCGGATTCGGCCATCCGTGATATTTACCGCCGTTCGCATGCTCATAGGTTTTTATAAAGCCCGATCGATTCGAAAGTCGATTCAACGGTGAATGCGCGTATAAAAAGTTCGAAATTCAACTCAAGCTTTTTCCCTACATTAATACCGAATGTCAGCAGGAGCCGGGTATTGTTCGGATTCGGCCATCCGTGATATTTACCGCCGTTCGCATGCTCATAGGTTTTTATAAAGCCCGATCGATTCGAAAGTCGATTCAACGGTGAATGCGCGTATAAAAAGTTCGAAATTCAACTCAAGCTTTTTCCCTACATTAATACCGAATGTCAGCAGGAGCCGGGTATTGTTCGGATTCGGCCATCCGTGATATTTACCGCCGTTCGCATGCTCATAGGTTTTTATAAAGCCCGATCGATTCGAAAGTCGATTCGACGGCGAATGCGCGTATAATAAGTTGGAAATGCAACTCAAGTTTTTTTCTGACATTCATACGGAACGTCAGCTGCAGCCGGGTATTTTCGGATTCGACCAGCTGTGTTATTTACCGTCGTTCGCATGCTCATAGGTTTTTATAAAGCCCGATCGATTCGAAAGTCGATTCGACGGCGAATACACATGTAAAAAGTACGAAATTAAACTTACCATTTCTTTGATATTCGTACTGAATGTCAGCCGTAGCCGAGTATATTCAGGATATTGTCAAGCGTGTTTTTTACCGTCGTTCGTATGATCATAGGTTTTCATAAAGCCCAATCGATTTAAAAGTCGTTTCGACGGCGAATGCACTTGTAAAAAGTACGAAATTAAACTTACCATTTCTCTGATATTCGTACCGTATGTCAGCCGCAGCCGGGTATTTACAAGGTTTAGCCTGCAAGGTTATTTAACGTCAATCGCGTACTCGAAGTTTTCTAAAAGGGCCAATCGATTTAAAAGTCAATTCGACGGCGAATGCGCTTATTAAAAGTGGCTTTCAAGAAATCTTCTGTATAAAATTAACATTTTCGGAGGTTAGTCGCTTGAGAATGAGAACCCCTGTTCGCCGTCGCTAGTGAACAATCGAACGCGTCGCTGTATCACAAAAATTATTACAGCGAGCCTAGATTAAATAATTTTCATAGCGAAATCATGGGGGGTTCTACACATAAAATGTACAGCAAACGCCGTCGAAAAAAATTAGCTTTAAGAAAAAACATTTTATAACCCATTCGAACAAATTTTTTTTTTTTTCATAATTTCTCGTGGTGAATATTCGATAACCATGTCCCATACGTCCTTACATACCATATTACTTCAAAGTTGAAGCCATTACCTTTAATTTGATGTATATTAAGTATAGACCATCAAATCTCTAACTATTTTTAATCTGAATCGGAGAAGTGTGCGCTTTATCTGGAACATACTGTATAATACACACGATTCGCAATGCAGATGTGCAAAAGATCGCAGTGATTGCGTACACTAGACCCAGTCTAATTCTGTCTGGTGGAACACCGGAATTTCCAATGCTTATACACGGTCCACTACTCTGTTGGACCGTACAGAAATAGATTGGGTCTAGTATACCTTGTACGCGCCAATATCGTTGAAAACGGGTAGGCAATTATTTGCACACGAGACGACTAGCGGTGAGTTTATTCCCTTGAAAGTTAACCTTATTTCACGCACGACAGAGGCACTAGAAAATCCTAACTGTCGTGTAGCATTGATAAGAATTTTAATAATGAAGAGTAGATAAGCAGTACGTACTGATAAAATAAAGTATTGTCCTGCATGTGCAGTGCATCTTGTGAGACTTTCTACATTATTACTGCATGATGAACAGAGTATTCTTGGGTCATTATCATGAGTGCGATGCAAGCACACAAATAATCAAAAGTTTATCAGCATCTGTGAAATTTAAAGTTACCCTTATTTCAAAAACACCAACTTGATGCAGCTCATGATGATGACACAAGTATATTCTGTCTGGTGTAGTGATTTGAAAAGATTTTTTTTCCACAGAGTACATCAGCAGTATGTACTGTTAATATCGAGTGTTGTCCTGCATGTGCAGTGCATGTTGTGAGACTTTCTACATTATAACTGCATGATGAACAGAGTATTCTTAGGTCATTATCATGAGTCCGATGCAAGCACACAAATAATCAAAAGTTTATCAGCATCTGTGCAAGTTAAAGTTACCCTTATTTCAAAAACACCAACTTGATGCAGCTCATGATGATGACACAAGTATATTCTGTCTGGTGTAGTGATTTGAAAAGATTTTTTCGCCACAGAGTACATCAACAGTATGTACTGTTAATATCGAGTGTTGTCCTGCATGTGCAGTGCATCTTGTGAGACTTTCTACATTATTGCTGCATGGCAAACAGAATATTCTTGTGTCATTATCATGAGTGCGATGCAAGAACACAAATAATCAAAAGTTTATCAGCATCTGTGCAATTTAAAGTTACCCTTATTTCAAAAACACCAACTTGATGCTACCCACGATGACGACACAAGTATATTCTGTCTGGTATGCAACAAATATGTCAAAGGACCGTCTCGATTCACACCTCATATGCGCTTACAAACCTGACTAACAATATATTGTGCTTATTTACCCTTTCTCATTTAATATTTAATTTCACTTGTACATCATAGTGAATATTTTGCCTATAACTGCTTGTATTGCATACATTTTTATTTATTTATGCATGTATGTTTAGGTCCAGTGAAGTAAATGCAGGAAGAACTACAATTTTCAATTAAAAAAAAGTAATGGACGTCAATATTCATCATATTGAAGACGAGGATTCCGATAAAAGATTCCTACAGAGATTCGTCGATCCTCAAACCGAAAAATAAGTAATTTAAAATTATGTGTCTCAAGCTTGCTTCAACTATTTTTCATTTTAATTTTTTGTCTGTAGATGATCTACTTACGACATTGATATGCTTTGAAAGTGAATATTTGGAAGGAAATATTCCATGACTGCCAATCACAGAGCATTTTTTGTAAGAAACTTATTCGCAAATTTTATAATAATACACAGCTCCGAAGAATGAGCATTAATCAGCCTGCTCCAATGGTACCTGATGATATTCATCAAATAACAGTTATTTCTGCAAAATTTGTGGATATGACTAAAAGTGAGTTTATAAAGTTTAAATAATCATGTCCTGAAATACATTGATAAGAACACATAATATAAATTGAATCACATTAACAATAAAAATAAGCAAATTTTAATGGGATATTAACATGTTTCAGTGTGTTTACAATACTATGTTCTTCATCGCTTGCCTGAAGGTGTAACAATTTCCACCGAAATAATGAAATTGCACTTGAAGAAGATAACCTATTACTTCAGTGAGGAGATATGTTCACTGAAAAGAAATAAAGCAGTCGACTAAATAATTTTCATTGTACTTCTAACCTTTGTCCGAGTTTAAATGTAAACCAAAGTTACTTAAAAGTTTTATTAATAGAATTAGTGCTTCTGTTTTTTAGATATTTTATCGGTATTATAACAATATTATTAATAATTCGGTGATCTCTTGGCCTCTGCTACCTTGATATGCCATATTATAATTTAATATTACTGTAAAGTTTTGAATAATATAATAATTGCTTTTATTTTAGATGAAAATAATAAAAATTATAATTATAATACTCATGATATAAAAACTTAATCGTAAGCTTGCTATTTGTAATTAAGAATTACTTCAACGAAGATTCCTGAACACGAAAATGATCATTTTGAACATAATCCACCAACATTGTATTAAGTAATTAAAAAAATACAAAAAAAATCATATCATTTATTAAAACCCTTAACAATAATTTACACATTTTTTCACTATCTCAGATTTCTAGGTCCCCATTGTAGATTGCTTAACAATCATCGAGGATCTCATCGAAACCCACGTGGATTGTTTCAAAATCCTCGACGATTTCAGCGGGACCAGCGTGGATTTTTTCAAAATCCTCGATGATTTCGGCGTGACCCACGTTGATTGATGAGAAATCTTTGAGGATAGCCCTCTCATCCTTGCGGATTTATCTGCCTATAGCATCACTCCGTGACAGAAAAATCCGCGCGGATTTGATCAAAAATGTATCCATGCAGATTCAACGTTGAATCCATGCACTTTCCATGCTGAATCCGCGCACTTTCCATGCTGAATCAATGCACTTTCCACGCTGAATCCACGCAGAAAATCATCGCGGAAATCATCGATATTTTTTTCAAGTGGGACAACATACATAAAATAAATATTTTCACATAACATACATAAAACACTACAATTTTAGCATAAAAAATGTAACGCATACCTTGAAGTTTTTCTTGAATGAAATTCACGACTTTTCTTAACATTTTTATTATTACTTTCTTGAGCTTCTGAAAAAAACCCAATAGGTAATAGCAATTGTTCAATAATTTCATGTTCATGAATGAGTATTACGTGCATGGCAGTGCACATGTAATACCATTTATATGTTTTTCTAAACATTGTTGGCGTTTCATGACAATAATTTTTGAACTCTTCTGTATTTATACTATACAAACTTGAAATTACTCGAAGAATCGTCTAAAATCTCACTAGGAGTGGTTTGTCGAAGCCTAAATATAAACATAAAGCATTACAATTATCAAACATATCGATACATTTTAGCTCAAGTTTTTTAATATTACCAGTGACACGTGAAACAACATCAATGTTGGAAAAAAATCTCCTCGCGGTATTTCCATCATTGGTGTTTCCAAAGTTAGATGTTGGTGTATCAATAATTAATCCAAGCTCTTTTTTGAGTTCTCTTTGAATAAATTTTTTTTTCTCCTTAATTGCTGGTTTATCATCATGTTTAGCCTTAGAAAAATAATAAAAAGCATTGGGAAATAATTATTTTTCACATTATTGATTAATTTTGAATTTTTAAAATCACAAATTTGCCTATTTCATCAGAAATAATCTAAATTCGAGCAACTTGATTTTTTCTCGCTCATAAGCAGACATTACTTTCAAGGGACTATTTATTCCGGTTTAACTTTATAACATATCTTCTTTTTTTATTGCATTTCTTTTAAATTTGGGACGAAAATTTTAATTTTAAATCAGTCGAAATCAGGATTCAGTACAAGTCCATACACAAAATTCAATGGGTGATTACTCACCTTATACTTTTTCTCTTTCAGGTCCAATTTATATGACACGTGTAGAACTAATTCCATAAACCTTATATGGGCGTGGAGTACGGGAAATCCATATGTCAATGCTTTAGGCTCAGTGCGCACTACAATCAATTTTTTTATTTTATTGAAATGCCTAATTGTCGCTCTGCATACATGGCATTTTTAACTAGACGCTTTATTTAATGCACCCACCACCTATTTAATGGTGAATGCAAAAATTTTAAACAAAATTATTAAATGATGCTACATGAAAAACATGTACGTTTACCTTGCCATCGATCATCGTCAAATGCATGTGAAATGAGACAGTTACATAATTTATAACTAGATCATCCAAGTTGTCAATTTCGCGTTGCAATGTGGATGCTTCCGTTTTCATTTTGTCTACTGTTTCTTTTTCATAAGAAATTTTTATTGGACGACAAAACCTTGTTGAAGAAGGTCTGGGGATTAACCAATGAACTTGGCCTGTATTTTCGTCAAACAATTTCTGTGGAACCAACGAAGAACAAAACAAACTTTAACAAAATCCATCTGCATCGCTTGCGTTTTGTTTGTAGGTTTTACAATTTGTCCCATCGAATCCATATTTCAAAATAAAAACCAAGTTCATCGAATCTTGTACATCTAGCTTCAAAGCTAATATTAGCCGCTTAGCAGTATGATTTAATAAATTTTGGAGAGGTACTGCACATAAGGTCTCTCTTATATAAACATTTTCGGGATAAGTTGCTTGTTTTGCATCAAGTACCTGCAATTATTTATGTAAAATTAATACGCTATAATAAAAAATAGTATCAGGGCCAAAAATGATGAAATTAAAAATTAAGAATTATAGGAAAAGCTTGCACGAAATGATAAATTGATCACATTGAAATGAACCGAAATTGCTTTAAATGAATAAAAATAATTCAAGTTGCGACGGACGGCTGACCCCGGGGTAGGAGAAAGCAGCAAACCACCTGCCGTCGAATAAATTTCTATAGGACCACCATACCTGGTCGAGTACTCCCAGAGGGGATATTGGGCCCGTGGTCAGTGCGAGCTTGCTGTAGTCTCGCTGGCTTACCGTTGACCTCCTGCAACTGATGCTGAAATCCGCGAAAAAGAACGGTCGCGAAATAACTAGGCTATGATGTCGATTAAATGTAATACTTTATTTAATCCAAGGCCCAACTGGCCGAAAAACCACTTCAAATTGCCCAACGGGCGATATCTTACAAGGATACGCGACGAGGCACAAGTTCGACTCAACTTTACTTCCGACTTTGCCCACCAGGGGCGCGTTCGGCGCTCGCGTCTATCGTATCCCGTGATACGAGCTTAATCGGCCGAGCCAATATGGCCGCTGCGCGCGCGATCTCTGCGACGATGTCGAGTGCACGTGTACCGACGCGACGTGGCACTCGCGCCGTGGTCTCGATGATGCGTTTTATACTTTGTCGCGGGCGATTCGCTCTGATGTCACCGACACGGCTTTTCACGTACTCACGCACACCAATACAATGCTGGCTGCGTATCGCCGCTGCGATACTCGTCAGCTGAGCTCGAACACACACGCAATCACACGCTCACGACCCGGCAATCGCGTCGACCAACGACTCGCAGATAATCTTAAAAACTAACCCCAATTCTTCGGCGCCTCGGCGTTGGATCGGCTCCTTTCCTTACTGGCGTTCGGCCCACGTCTGGGCGACGATGTCCAACGACGTACACACGTGCGCACTTACTTGCACGAGCCCTACTGGGCGACACTCACACGGGTGCACTGACTTGCACGGGCCCGGCTGGGCGAGATTTGCCGTACTGGCCAACTCTTTCACGGGCACGCACTACAAATAGCCCTCCTGGGCGAACTCGCACTTGTACTTCTGCGTCGGCTTTATTTGTGCCGTCTTCCACGAGCACAGTCCGCGGTGGCTTTGTACTTTTCTACTCTCGCACTTGTGACTTGCGATAACCTCGAAAACTTTACGATGGCTGCCGTGTATCTCACGTGTCTCCGTGTTGCTTGCTCGAGCTATTCTGCCGCGATCTATTGCGCGTCGACACGTCTGCTCACGCGCAGCAGTCTATCTCTCTCGCACGCGTACGCCGCCGCACGTGCCGAAACGTCGTTGCCTGCTGCTGCCGCTGCTGTTGTTCTTCTCGACCTGTAAGTCGCGAAAACATACACGCACACACACATGCTCGCGCGACTTATTCTAAAATTCACGGCGCGACGCTTATGTGCCTTGTGCCCCGTCACAAAGTATAAGATAAATTGCGTTATACGTTTTAGTCCATCATCTTTCACTCATGTAGTTAACTCGAATCTATTCATTGCAATGATAAGCTTACTGTCAATAATTATTAAACTTAATGAAAAACAGAAAAGATAAGCTTGCAAGTATTAAATTGTATACCATCACCTTGTCGTATGAAGGATATAGATGATGACCCTTAGATGAAGCATTTTGTCTCACATCACGATAAACTTTTACTGATAAGTTGCTTTGATCATTAAAGATTCCTCGGGTGACATGCATACAGCTTTCGTTTGATTGAAGTTACTTACAAGGAGAGCTTTTCAGGTGCGGGTCATGGATTTGCTCCAATACTGAAGCTCCCTGTGCTTAGTTTAATCCAATGGGCCTTAGGGCCCATTTTTTAGAGGATTTTCCACATTATAAAAAAATCTTTGTTATTTTCTATATCGAAATAGAAGTACTTAAACGAAAAAATGGGACGATCAAAAGTCTTAAAATTTTTCAAAGAATCTGCTTGAATTTTTTCAGAATTTTTGAGACCATCTACTTCTCTCTTTACGAAGTCCTAAAATCTACTAAAGAAGGCGTCAAATTTGGGCCTCTTGAATTAAGTGATAGATGGTCCCAAAAATTCTGAAAAAATTCAAGCAGATTCTTTGAACAATTTTAAAACTTTTGTTCGTCCCATTTTTTCGTTCAAGTACTTCTATTTCGATATAGAAAATAACAAAGATTTTTTTATAATGTGGAAAATCCTCTACAAAATGAGCCTTAAGGAACATTGGATCGAACTAAGCACATAGAGCTTCAGTTTTGGGTACCAGGAGACCGCAAAAAAATTTTGGAGCAAATCCATGACCCGCACCTGAAAAGCTCTTCTTGTTAGTAATTGATTGGCTTTATTTTTATCAGATATTATGTCCATCAATTTACATCCTGCTAAATTGTGGTCCATCTTCATTTTCTTTTTTCCTGCTTCACATACTTCCTCCCAGCTTAACGATGAATTTAACTCGTTTGTTTTAGTTCTCTGAGTGCGCTTTGCGCATTCACGAAATGGTTTTTTCGGACGCCCAACAGTATTCTTTGTATCAACTATAAAATGAATTTCTTATCATTATATTACGTTCAAACATACTATTTATATTATATAATTGATTAAAAATATTAAGTTCATTTAGAAAACGTCCTAAAAAGGCATTAAAAACTAAGTATACTCTGTTCTAAATGTAATTAAATTTCAATACAATGATTGTCTTTTTTTTTGTGCAGTTATGTGCTACTTTTTTGCAGGTAAGATTTTGGGTTTAAGAGTAAAATCGATTTTTAATTGCACCACACTTATAAGACTTGATAATTGTAATAAATTGACTACTTACTTAAATCCAATTGCATGGCTTCACTGTTTAAATTTTCTTCGTCACATTTAAAATCAAATTCATTTTCAACCCACTTTTCGTACTTTGAACAAAAATTTTCAAAGTTTTGTCTTTCTCGCATATTTCTGACTTTTACTCGAAAATTATTGATAAAACTTCGTCTTAATTTATCACGTAAGGCTTTTTTCACACTATCACATTCGTTTCCCTCGAAAAACATCTCTATCAATTTTTCGAGCAAAATTGTATTTTGAGTGTCTGCAGTTAGTGCCATGGAATTGTTATATCCAAAAAATCGAGTCTCGTCACGCTGTTTCTCGACCTCGAGTTTTTCGATATAACGTCATTAAAAGGGGTAATAAAAGAATGATGTAATTTATGGGTTATCATACCACGCGCGAGTCACGGGATAGCTTACGCGAATTCGGGTAATCTTCCAATATCGCCCCACTGTAATTCGGGATTAAACAATTATTATATATAGCGCGCATCTTTGTAATCTCGGGCGGTCGGCTCTCAGCTCTCGCAGACAGACGCACTAACATCTTGCGGTCTTCACGCGCTAACACCTTATCCTAGTTTTTTGTAATTGAGCTACAGATGAGCCAATCGTGTGGTACATCATAACTAAAAGTGTAACGAAAAATATAATACCCATTTTATGTGTGCAAACTCTATAATAAAAGTCTTGTGTCAAACCTTAAACGTGTATCTCAGATTTTGGTGCAGTTAGATTAAAATAAATGTTCGGGTATTATTTAACAAATAGCCCGGACATAACAGAATCTTTTAAGATTAAACACATTTCACGTTTTTTTAACGAAAATTCAACCATGGCTTCGATCGTTTAAAATATAATAATACGACTAAGATAATAAACGATGTTGCTCACTTCGTGTCCTGAACGAAAATGAGTTGTCAGTCCAGAAAATTTTCCATTTTTCAAAGATAAAAGAACATACAAAAAATGTGTTTACGTTTTGTAGGTAGCATCTAATAAGAATCTAGAGTTAGTGTTGCAACTCTATGAGTTACTATGTGTGCGTGAACAAATGTGAATTTCTGAGAAAAATCGGCATAGCGGAATTCTCGTTGCTTTGCTCGCACTGCAGTGCACTGTTTACATCTCCATAGGTCAAAAAGTATACATGTAGCATTGAAAGACAATACACAGCTGTACATAGGTACATTATCTAGTTTTTTTTAATCAACCAATTTTTTTTATTTATTATGTTTTTTTGTAGGGGAGACCGGGGTGTGTTGGCGCTACTTTTAAACAACGGTTATTTTTTAATCGATATTAAGATTTTATCGATGAATTTTTTTCACAGATAAATAGAGCTTATACAGACCTAACTGTATGTATGTACTTTTATCCCAATCAAAAAATATTTCTTCCCTGTGTTGGCATTTTTATGTAGTGAAGACACAAGTGTCAATTTGCCCCTGCGGGGCGTAAGTTGGCTCAGCTTTGGGGCAAGTTAGCACAATAAAAATAGCGTTTTATTTGGAGTTCATTTTACTCTGAATTATTTTTTTTGATGTGAAACATCTATATTCGCGTTTGGTGTCAGGGGTAAACCCGTAAAAACCGAGCGTCCGTCCGTCCGTCCGTCCGTCCGAGCGAGCGCAACTTTGGTAGTAGAACTGCCTATACAGCGTCGGTTTGCGCTACGCGCTGTGATTGGCTGCCGCGCCAGCTACAGAACTGCTTTCTGCTGCTGCCCGCTGCCGAGACTCGACGCGCGTATGCCTGTGTTTACGTATACGCACGAGGCAACGTAACAGCATAAGCAACAGCAGTCGGCTCAGCTCACGGGATTGACTGCGTTGAGATATCTTTCTCTCTCTTGCTTATGCGTATCGCTAATACATATAATACGTATGTGTTGTCTATGCATGTACGTCGCGAGACTATGCACTATCATGCACGTTGTCAAATCTGATACTTATTACTGCATGTATGTATACGTGTCTATGAGTGTGTGTCTTCTTAAGGGAAGTCGAAATTTTTATCATGTTATATTAAGATACAACGAACGATAATAGCTCAATGCACTAATTTGATTAATAAAACAAATTGAAAATTGAAAAAATTAAAAAAAATCAGCTGTTTATGAACAGCTGCAAGATGTGAAACATCTTTATCAATTAATTAAAGAAAATTGGAGAATTTAAAAGTAATCGAACAAGTAAAAGTCGAAACAAAAAAATAAGTAAAAAAAATCAAATTGAAAATTGAAAAAATTAAAAAAAATCAGCTGTTTATGAACAGCTGCAAGATGTGAAACATCTTACTATTAATTTAAGAAAATTAAAGAATTCAAAAGTAATCGAACAAGTAAAAGTCGAAACAAAAAAAGAAGTAAAAAATTAAAAACAAATTAAAACTCGAAAAATCAAGAAAAAATCAATTTAATACAAAAATCTAAAATCAAACAAGTAAAAAGTAAGAAAACAAAAAAACAAAAAACATGAATCAAAAAAACGAGAAAATCAAGAAAAAGAAAAGTCAGAAAATCCCAACACAAGCATCGATGTTTCACATCTGGTGCATTATCAATGCGTGCTTACTCTTCAAATCGTTCCCTCTCATTGAGTTAAGTAATCAGAGTAGTTTCTTGAGCTTTAGCGCACCAGATGTGAAACATCGATGCTTGTGTTGGGATTTTCTGACTTTTCTTTTTCTTGATTTTCTCGTTTTTTTGATTCATGTTTTTTGTTTTTTTGTTTTCTTACTTTTTACTTGTTTGATTTTAGATTTTTGTATTAAATTGATTTTTTCTTGATTTTTCGAGTTTTAATTTGTTTTTAATTTTTTACTTCTTTTTTTGTTTCGACTTTTACTTGTTCGATTACTTTTGAATTCTTCAATTTTCTTAAATTAATAGTAAGATGTTTTACATCTTGCAGCTGTTCATAAACAGCTGATTTTTTTTAATTTTTTCAATTTTCAATTTGATTTTTTTTACTTATTTTTTTGTTTCGACTTTTACTTGTTCGATTTTTAACATTTAATGAATTTTAACGTCATGACCAATAAATTCGAACAATTTTACGATAACAATAATAATAACGCAATGATAAATATAATATCTAACTCTATTAAACATGTATTATTATAACACTATACAACAATATTATCAATGACAGGGTGTGGTTCGTACACATAAGAATTGTACACGATTAATTTTGTACACGAGGTGAAGTGTACAAAAATTGTACACACTTTTTATTGTAAACAATTTTTTTGTACACACTTTTTTCGTACACAATTTTTTTGTACACACTTTTTTTTGTACACATGTTTTTTGTACACACACGCTTTTTTTCATTTACTTGAAACTAGCGGTGTCAATCGTATCTCCGGACTCATCTCCGAGGAAAGAACGGTCTTACGCAAAACTTAATCTCGATTGTGCTCTTCCTACAAATTTATTAATTTGTAAGGCTAATTAAATGCATCAAGCATCGCGTGGGTAGACAGCTGTGCATTATTAGGCTAGATGCATGCATATGAAAATACATGAGAAACATGCCTATTCTTATCCACTTACACTGAGAGAAATATCGGGTATCAGTTACTCAAATCTCAGTAAAACTTACCCAAAACACTACTATCATAGCATAATCTATACCTATCTATACCTAGGTTGCGTATGACGGTGTTGGCGTGCACGTCAAAGCGGCGTTACCAAAATAATGGTAAAATCTACTAATGGGTCGGTAACGTTTACGAACGGAGGTGCTAATAACTTCTACTCGCAGAAATTAGTAACTGATACCCGATATTTTTCTCAGTGTAGGTTGATCTAAGTGCCTCATTCGGTGCAGCAAGTCGTACATAAAACTCGGCGACGATTTACCATAAAAAGTCGAGGTTTTGCTTGATTACGTCATCGGGTCGCTAAATACACTAGGTCAAAAATTAAGCTCGATGACGATTTGTCCGAGGAAGTGTTTTGGTAGAATAATACTCCAAGGCGCACGCTCGGGGCACCAAGTCGAAATTTGGACTGGACAATGATTTTCTTCAGGAAGTCGGTTTTTTCACAAGTCAAAATTTGATTTGAATTATTGAATAATTTTTAACTACAGCAATTTCCCATCTTCGTAATTCTTTTTTTTCAAACAATAACTAAGAAACATGTATGAGAATCTATTATTCATATCTTAAATCATAAATGATTCTTTTTTTGCAAACTTTAAAACGACTAATCTCACATTGTTAATGATAAATTACTTAGCATTGATAATAATTAAGTCCATTATATTCCGTCAAGTACTTAGGTAAAAAGAACTTTTAAACACACTAACTGATAGAATAATTCAAAATCGTAGTAATTCTTTTTTCAAAAATTTTTTTTTATTCTTTAAAAATAGCAACGTTATCGTTCCAAGCTTCATTGCCTGTTATTTCAACATTCCCCGTATAAGTTGCAATAAATTGCTGGCAGTTTGGGCACTTTCTTTCAGCCAAGGACTGTATGCATGTGAGGCACAGTTTGTCGCCACAAGGACGCAGTTTCTGCACTTGTCCAAGGTCTCCGCAATTTGGACATTCTGGAAATGAGTTTAAGACATGATATTATATATTTTTCATACTTTTATACATGTGCATTAATTTAAAAGTACGTCATTAAGTGTCTTGTTGTCACAGCTCATACACAGAAAGAACACAAGGCGCTCTTAGCCCCCTCTTCAGGCGCGAAGTGCGCCTCATGCGTTTGGTGCGAAGCGTCCAGATTTTGTAGCAGAGTGACTCTAAGTTGGACGCGATTCGATCCCACGTTCGAGGTCGGCCCGTGTCGTCCCGGCGACTTGGGATCGAATCGCGCCCAACTTTAAGAGTCACACTGCTACAAAATACGGACGGCTTCGCACCCAACGCATAAACAGCACTGCGCGCCTGATAGAGGGGGCTAAGAGCGCCTTGTATTCTTTCTGTGTAGAAAACGTTAAAAACGTAAAGACTAAGACAGTAGATCCTTTCATTCAAAAAATTCTACCTTTCGCAACTATAAACTATTGTCATGAATTCTATCGAATTGGTAAGCCAGTACGAGATAAACATGCAAAATTTCCCCTTCTGACCTGTCCTTAACACAAAATCAATTGTTTTCACTCACTATACGCATTTTTACAAATATCCACTAATATTCTGACATATGTACCCTATTCTAAACATCTCAAACAAAGTTATATAATTTTATAGTTTACTATTTTATATTTAGTTAGTTTTATTTTAGTTTTAGTTTATTATTTAATCATATAACTTTGTTTATATAAGTTATATAAACAAAGTTATATTATTATATAGTTTATTACATTCTAACCTAAAAATCACATCTTTGCCGCTGGTTTTATGCTCTTCTGCTATAAAATATTGTATGCAACTTGTGCACCGGCTGGTGCTGCAACGCCTCGTTTAGCAGTAAAAGCATATCCACACCCGTTGTATAATAGTATTTTATAGCACTGTGTGGCTTAAGTTCACATTTATGGCACGCTTTTCGGTGGCATAAGTCGCACATTCTGGCACCGCTGCGTTCGCATCACACTCGCATGCGCTCGTGCGCTAACCTCACTTCGCGCTACCAGAAGTGCGACTCATGGCTCGGAAAAGGGGGCATAAATGTGAACTTTGCACAGTACTATAAAATGTTGTTCGATACTCGGGCCATAGGGGACACTTTTCGGCCCAGCTATTAGGACCCTCGCTGCGCTCGGGCCCTAAACTACGCCGTGCCAAAAAGTGTTACTTATGGCCCTTGTATCGAAAAATACTATTATTGCAGCTTTGCTATAACAGTTGCACATGAAAATCGTAAGAATAAAATAAAGTAACCCATCCGTGATCGACGAATTCTCGAGTTAACACTTTTCATTTTTGACTCTCGTGGCATAAAAACGTTCGGTTGTACCGAAAATTTTCCTGAGTGATCGGAAAAATGGGTCAACTTATTGGTTGTCGTTAAACTTGATAACAGTAAGATTTGTCTGCCCTGTAAAAAATTTTCATGTTTGTACCAAGAAAATAAACGCATTAGCCGATAAAAAATAAATATTCCATGATAAAACAAAGAACCGACTATAAAAAACTGTGGGGATCCGTAAAAGTTGAATACAAATAGAAGAAAGTACTTTTTTCCATTTTTTCAATATTGTACATTGTATCAACTCAAAATAACGTACTTTTGAAACAACGAACCATGTAAAGAATTAAGCTACGAAAGTAAAATTTTTTTTGAATAATAGTCATACAAGAAATTACTAATACTTTATTTGAAAGAAATGTGCTTAGCTAGATGGATAAAAATATTTAAATACATCGTTTTATAATACCATTAACATTCGATGCTTGGTGTTTGATATTTTATTTCAATAATAATTTAATTCTATATGGTGTACTTTCAATAGAAGAAATATTAGCAAAGACTCAATCTAAGTATAGGATCTATTTTTACAGTATATAAAAAAAATCAACTTTACTCAAGGAGGTTTCCGTGCGAATTTTCCGAGACAGTAAGACATCAATATACATAGATTTATACCCCCCCCCCCCCNCCCCCCCCCCCCCAAATACGATGATGTACCTTATATGCCCAAACCAGTCAAAATCTCGAAAAAATGACTTCAAAGATTCGGATATAAACGAGGGCTTATATTGGAACGCATACACATTTGGGCTATTTTTAACATTTACGAAAATAATCAAAGTTCTCCCTGGAATAAATATTTACAAAGGAAAGTTTTCTTTTTTCTAAAAATGTGACTTCAATATCGGGTCACTAGATATTTTCTCAATATTTTCGAGATAAAAAACACGAAAACGAGACATTTACCTTTTTTTTACATTATTTGGGGTTAGCAGAAGACAAGTCAGTTAACTTAAACCGTGTTAAATGCTGAAACACATTTAATAGCGGGTTACCCACGGAAACCTCTTTAATTATGCGTACAACAAACAATGAAAGAGTATATGTGCATATATGTATGTGAGTTTTAATAAATGAAAAGCAACAACAGCCTAAGCTCCCACGGTAAAGTTGGTCCAGTACATGGGCCATACTTGACCGAGGATTTTAGACCGTGGATTGACGACAGACTAAGCTTGCAGCAACGTATCATTTATGATTCAGAGTTTAATAAATATAATACTATTCCGTCGTATCCTAGCCGATCATTTTATACTCTACGATATAACATTAACTTCGACCGTACATTCTGCTTTAGGTACCGAAACAAAGTCGACCCAATACATGTGCCATACTTTGTCTCGAATACCCAAAAACAGTCTGGAACTACGACGAGGTCAAGGCAATCATCATAAATGATAAAATGAAAAGCAACAACAGCCTAAGCTCCCACGGCAAAGTCGGTCCAGTACATGGGCCATACTTGACCGAGGATTTTAGACCGTGGATTGACGACAGACTAAGCGCGCAGCAACGTATCATTTTTGATTCAGAGTTTAGTAAATATGAAGGATATTGTGCTAATGTGTTGTGTGTTAGATACTATTACGACTTTTCATTCGTAGTTAGAGTGGATTTAGTACAGGTGTGATACTTAATCAAGAAATTTTTATGTGGAAAATTTCAATTCATCAATGATGCATCAAAACACGAGCTTCTTTCTATTGTTCATTGTACTTTGTAACCCATTCGCTAAAAAATACGGATCTAAATTTTTTATCAATAACAAGTAAACGTAATTAATATTAACTTGATTTTTTTTTGTGTCGTCTTCTCTTTTTTTTTGCTGGTGGCTCTCCATCACCTTGATTTGTAGAAGCTTCGAGCATTTCAGTCTATAAAAAATGTAATATATACATCAGAATGAATCTAAATTTGTTTATAGATTTTTCATAATAGTCATCCGACTGACTTCTATGATTAACTAAAACTTTTGAATTGGTAACGAGAGAGCAAAACAAATTTCAAATAAATTGATGGTCAAAAATATTCAATATTATTCGAATTAAACCTAATTTTAATTATTATTTATCGATAATACCTCATTTATTTTTAAGTTTTCTATTGGTCGTCGACATTTAAGAGTTGGTGGATATTCCCTATGGCAGTTGTTGAACATGGAGAGTTCCTCTCTTAAAAGTATTGGAGCATCCGAAACTTCTTCAGACTTTTCAAATTTTAAAAAATTTGAACATGATTTATTTATTTTATTAAAATGAAATCGTTAAAAAGTTTTTATGCAATAGTATGACAAAAAATGTCTTTTTTCGCACATTTTTCAGTGCGCAAAAAGCGTTTTTGGAGGCTGGTGTGCGGTAAAATGCCTCGTTTAAAATGAAAGTATTTTTCGCTTACTATTGCATAAAATTTTGTATGCAACACATGCCCAGCTTTTTGCGCACACTCGGGGAGAAAAATGTTGGAATGATTCTGAAGCGCTACACATGGACATATTCCGTACTACTCTTCATGTAATATTTCCATGCGTACCCCTGGAATTTGCACGGCACAAGATCTTGGGATTGACCGCGTGTGTTACCGCCACCGCTGCTGCCGCCGTAAAGCGTAGCAACAACATGCTTGTGCATGCGACTACATGATTGTGCCACTACGTTTTTCGGCAGCAGCAGCGGCGACGGTAACACACGCGGTCAATCCCAAGATCTTGTGCCGTACAAATTCCAGGGGTACGCATGGAAATATTACGTGAAGCGTAGTCCATGCGTAGCGCTTCGGAATCATTCCAATATTTTTCTTTCCGAGCAGTGTGCGGAAAAATATCCACTCGTGGTGGCACGGCTGGCACTCGTGTCCTTTTCTACACACTCGTGCCCAAAAACGCCTTTTGGGCACTTGTTGCATAAATAACTATTTTTGAAGGGACTAAACACACCTGATTATCAACCGAGGCTATAGCTGTTGGTTGTGAAACTACAGTCGCGACTTCCTCATCATTCGTCGCTTCGCTTGAATTTACAAGATAGAGAACCGGTGATTCCGTCTATGAATGGGTTTTTAAACGTAATTTATTATGTTCAAAGTTTTTTTATGAATGAAAGCATAGGCAAGAAATTATTTTAGCAGTAAAACAGCACACCTCGCTTTCTTGTATTGTTTTATCATGTCCACTCTTTCTTTTACGTTTTGCCTTTTCTTGAAGAACGAGCGGAGGTTCATCTTGCACTGTCTGTAGCCGTTATTTGAAATTGAGTTAACGTGGTGAATACATTTTTCATATTTTTGTGGACCGAATTTTCAAAGTGAAATAGCGCACCTGATTATTAATCGACGCTAAACTCGTTGATTGTGTAGACACAGTCGCGACTTCCTCATCATTTCCGGATTTTCTTGAACGTACAGGATAAAGGACGAAGGCTTCCGACTGACGATGGTTTTTTAAACATAACAGTAACACAAGAACATATTAAGTTACAATTTTTACGCATAAAAACTTAGGTAAGTTATTATTTTCAAATTAAACTAGCACACCTTCTTTTCTCGAATTTTGTTCGTTAGCTCACAATTTTTTTTACGTGGTGCTTTATCTTGAAGTACAAGCTGAGGTTCATCATTTGCAGTCTTTAGCCGTAATTTGAAATTGAAAGAGCGTAGTAAATAAACTTTTTTATATTTCTTTAGACCGAATTTTTAATGTAAAATAGCACACCTGATTATCAATCGAGGCTGCACCCGCTAGAGTCACGACTTCTTGGTTTTTTCCCGTTTCGCTTGGATGTACAAGACCATGAACCGGAGATTCCGACTACGAATGGGTTTTTAAACAGAATATATTAGATTAAACATTTTTAAAATAAAAATAGATAAATCTATTATTTTCCGAGTAAATTAGCACACCTTTTTTTGTATTATTTTCGCCGGCTTACCACCCCTTTTTTTACCTGGAGCTTTTTTTTGAAGTACGAGCATGGGTTTATCGTGCACCGACTAATAATGATAATAAATTAAAATTGAAAGAGCGTCGCAAATAAGCTTTTAAAAATATTTGTTGACCGAACTTTTTTAAGATTGAATTAGGTACGTAAATATACGTAAATAATTCTGAAACTATGTTATTAAAAAGTAAAACTTCATGACTAGTACATTAATGCTAAAAACTGCTCGATTACAGAGAATGATTTTTGCAACTAGTTTTCCAGGAAATGATTCATACTAGTTGTATGTAGTATTTTTTGACATCTTCAATGTCATCTTAAAAAATTTTAAAATTTAATTTAAATTTTAAATTTAATTTAAAAAATTTTTAAAAGTACCTCGATCTCATCATCTTGTCTAATTTTTTTTGACTTTACTTTACTTTTCTTTGCGGGAATCGGGACTACTGGCATTAATTCACGATCACGCACTGTTATAAAATAAGTATTAATAAGTTAGATATTTGTCTGGAAATTGTTATACTACTTCACAGTACTGGGTGCCATAAATGTGAATTTAAGCCACGCAGCACTACAAAGTAAATAGTGAACCTTTTAGAGATCTCTAAAACTTTCAATTTTAAAATAAAAATATCCCTGCTTAAAAATCTTAATTAAGATCTGATTTCATTTCGGAAGTAAGATCTTGCTTCCGAAATGAGTTTTGAACTGAATTAAGAACACGCGCCAATTTCGGAAGATAAAAAAAAATAGAAATTTAACTCTATACATGATAAAAGATATTCATATATTATGTAAAATATTATTTATATAATTAATTTTTCAATTTTTCGTTGAATGTTTTTACTTTATTTTTTTTTATATTATCATGGTGTCCGGTACTAAGTTGTTTCGTTAAATTTTTTTTTCATAAATACGAGTTTTTTTATATCCCTCTCAGCATGTACTACTCAAACTCTTAAGTCCATAATTTTGTTATTGTTGAGATACAAAAGTCGTGAAGAATTTTTTTTTAAAATTATTCGTTAAAAAGAGTACTTTGCGATATTGTATGTTAGTTTTTGATGAACAAATTACTGCAGTTCTGGTGCACGTTTAAACAATCAATTTTTTTCAGTAATTTTTAAGGCGGTGCTCAAATGCTACTGGTAGCTCGATATTGACTTGAATCCATTCATAGTATATGAGCAATTCCAGAATTTAGTTTCAAATTTTTTGACTAAAAACGGAAAAATTTTTTTTCGTTGGACGCATACTTTGAACATTGGGGATTGTTCTTCAAGGTCCTAGGAAGCTAAAAAAATGCGTGAACATGAAATTTAAAGATAGGTAATTTTTTTCTGGCTACTTTTGTGTTTTAGGGCCCGAAAAGTCATGTTTTCGCGTAAATACGACAATTCACTCAATTTCTAAGTGGCTGAAAAAGTATCAAAACTCATTTCAAAAAAGTGACTGACTATTTCATTCGATAGGAAATTTTCTCAGCTTTCCGATGGTGATATCGGATTTTTCGATACATTATATATTTACTGAGAAATTCACCACCGAACATGTCGAGCTAAATATCTCGAAAAATTCAGTATGGAAAAACAGCTTTTTATGGTTTCTTTTTGATTTTTTCTTATGAGATTTGCAATGTATCGAAAAATCTGATATCACCATCGGAAAGCTAAGAAAATTTCCTATCGAATGGAATAGTCAGTCACTTTTTTGAAATGAGTTTTGATACTTTTTCAGCCACTTAGAAATTGAGTGAATTGTCGCATTTACGCGAAAACATGACTTTTCGGGCCCTAAAACACAAAAGTATCCAGAAAAAAATTACCTATCTTTAAATTTCATGTTCACGCATTTTTTTTAGCTTCCTAGGACCTTGAAGAACAATCCCCAATGTTCAAAGTATCGGTCCAACGAAAAAAAATTTTTCCGTTTTTAGTCGAAAAATTCAAAACTAAATTCCGGAATTGCTCATCTATGCATTTTAAGAAAACAAAATTTTCAAGAAATCAAAAAAAAAAATCCGTCTTGATACGATCAAGATAAACGACGATAAAAGCATTTGAATTTGGATGAAAATTTTTGTTGCGATAATTTTGTTTCGGACCAGACTCTTGTGATGAAGGGTAAAATAACATTTTTAAATTATTTTTCACGTATGGTAGAAACCACATTAGCTGGCTGAGCATGTAGAAAGCTAGAAAATGCGGAATAAAGAATAGTACTACTACAGTGATAATGATTATACGACTACCTTGACTCGTTAAGTAATAGTTTTACAAGTTTAAATTAGGGAGGAGATGAAAAAATCAAAATTTTTTGAAGACACATTTTTTATTGTCCAATTACATTGAAAATACTCCTCCTGACATCGTGAACATGTTTACATAAATGTTCAGTAGCGGTGTGCAATGTGTTAAACCGAGTGTATACAGCATCTGCAGATAAATGATCTCGAAGATAATCATCAATTAAACCTGGCAGAATATTTATAAAACATAAGTTATCAACCTAAAAATGTAAATTATTGTCAATGAATGCTTATATACATACTTAAATATAATTCAATTCTGTTTGGGTTAAATATTTTCACAGGTCCAAGTTCTGGGTAGATTGTAGTAATACCGTCAGGAGTAAGGCATTGATTAGCAAATTGTTTACCATCGCCCCAAATAGCTCTAGCCAAATCTCTCCTGTACAGACCAACTCTAGAACATCGCTTCATCATTTCATAGGTTTGCTGTAGGACAAACACATTTTGACCCAAATGAACCTGTGCAAAATTCATAATTTAAGTGGCACATGATTATGATGATAACCCTTATGGTTTTGAAATACTCACTTCTTTAAAAATTCGATTCCCCTCTATTCTTTCAGAAACAGCGTACCTTGCAGGTTCTTCGTGTGGTTCTAATGGTATGAGTATATTAAGTTTTCTGTACGTATTATAGAGAGAGACATTGAACTCATTGAGATACGGAAAATTTTCATCATAAACAATTTCCTCACGGACTGGTGCATTAACTATAAAAGAAAACACCAATTTTTAAAGATGATGGATTTCAGAAAAATTTTAAAGCGTTCTATTTGAGTTTATTACCATTAACATTTGCCACTTGGATTTGGACTTGTTCTCTGGGCTGACGTCTTCTTCCTCTTGCTGAAAGTGGTTGAGAAGGAGGGGGAAGGATGGGACGTGAGCCAGAGGGTCGGGGCTGAACAGGACCATCAGGATCCAAACGACGTAACGAAAAACGTGAACGTGATTGAGAGGCATCAAACTGAAGGGAATCATTTGCAACTGATCTTTGGGAGGGAGGGCACTGACCAAAAACTCTAGGCACCGAACGGCGTGACTCAATGCGTGAACCAATGGGTTGGAGCTGAATGGGACTTCCAGACACTGAATTACGTGACTCAGAACGTGAACCAGAAGGTTGGGGCTGATCAAAACCATCAGGATCGAAACGATGTGACAAAGAACGTGAACGTGATTGAGAGGCATCAAACTGAAGGGAATTATTTGCAACTGAACTACGAGACGGAGGGTGTTGACCAAAATCTTTAGGCACCGAGAGGCGTGACTCAAAACGTGACCTAGAGATTTGGGACTGAAAAAGATCTGCAGGCACAGAAAGGTGGGACCTAGAACGTGAACGCGGCCGAAAGTGAAGTCGCTGAAAAGGACGTTCAGGCCACGAACGACGTGATCTAGAACGAGATCTAGATCGAGACCTAGATTGAGATTTCGATCGAGACCTGGACCAAGACCTGGACTGAGATTTTGATCGAGACCTGGACCGAAACTTGGATCGAACGTTGGATCGAAACTTTGCCGAAGTTTTGGACCGAGAGTTTGACCGCAACTTTGAGCGAGGCCTTGAGCGAGGCCTTGAGCGAGACCTTGAGCGAGACCTGGACTGAGACCTGGACCGAGACCTCGACCGAGATATAGATGAAGATTGGGACCGAGACCTTGAACTTGCCGACGACTCATATCCAAGCCAAGACCCAAAACAAGAATAATCATTTTCCTTAGAAACAAAGCCTGCTACCCCCGAATCTGCCTCTTTGACACTAGATTTATCAGTTTTACTGTTATTTTTTAATGGACTTAATATTACTTTTAAATTTTTAAGTTTATGAATCGATTGGGGACGACTCGATTTGTGTGGACTAGGGTCATTTTGGGTATCAGTGTTAGATTCATTTTGGGTATCAGCGTTAGGTTCATTTTGGGTATCAGCGTTAGGTTCATTTTGAGTATCAGCGTTAGGTTCATTTTGGGTATCAGCGTTAGGTTCATTTTGAGTATCAGTGTTAGGTTCATTTTGGGTATCAGTGTTAGGTTCATTTTGGACTTTATCAACAAGAGGAGTCCTTGAATTAAGTAACTTGGTCGCCTTATATTTTAATAGAACAGCATCAGTTCTAATTTTTTTGGATTCTTTTATCACCTGCTGTTTTATTTTCTACAACAATTTAAGAACAATTAAATGTATTATAATGACAATAAAATGTTGAAAATCATTTATTCTCACATTCAACTTCTTCTTTTGACTATTTTCGACCTCATTTTGAGTGTCTGTCGATTCTGAACTTTCGAACTTTGGTTTCCAAATCAATCGGTATGAATTTTTTTCAGCATTTTCCCAAGCTTCTTTTTCCGATTCTGGAAACCAGTTATAGTTTATGAGAATATGAAACTACCTTTTTATTATGCTTAACGGAATCCGTACCCCAGCCCAAAATTCAAATATTTAAAGAAATTTTCTGAAACTTCTACTTTTACTTCTCTAATAGACTGTATGAGAACTTTCATTTTGATATTCTCAAGGTTCTCATTACGATTATTATGAAAGGTACAGATTCCCTTAAATAACATTTTAAATTTATTCAATTTTATTTTTGTTTATTTATTGTTATATTTTTTGGGTGGAAGCTTTTAAGTTCATAAAATGTAAGTCTGTGAAATGTCTAAAATCAATTTTTTTCATCAACCAATTTCATAAATCTTTGTAGAAATTATAAATAAATTCGAAGAGAAGATACAAATAAATATACAAAATTAAAAAATTTTCGATATCTTGTTCATTCAACAACATACAAGATCGTTTTTTAGATTGAAGTTTGGCTACGTGCAACAATAATGTGAGTAAGGCTGCGTTAGCAACAAGGTAAGTATCATGTATTATATTAGTTTCAACACTATCAATATAAAATTGCATTAGCAAAAAGATAATAATCGGACATTTTTCTACTTTTATCCATGAAAATATCATGAAATTCTAATTTCATAGTAACTACTCTATCAGATATTATGTTTCAGATGCTCATCCTTAGGGGCCATCCATAAATTACGTAATAGCTTTGGGGGGGAGGGGGGGTCTTGGAATTTTTTACGTAATGAATTTTTCGCACGATCGTAGCCGAAAGTAATATTTACGGGCGTAAGACTTTAGTAAAGTTGTTATTTTATGTTAAAAGATCTACAAAATTAGTATTTTACGTAAATACTTAATGTACTTTTATTTTTCACAGCTTAGGAATGTAATAAACCACAATAATTAATCTATGTCCATGCCCAGATGATGAGTGAAGATTGCAAATATTCAAGCCTTGCGATAGGTTTTCGCGCGTTATCTAGTCATAACTTGAATAGCTGACTGGCTAAGATGTGACTGGTCCGTTGAAGTTTTATTTATTTTTTAAGTTCATGATTCAAACATGATAATTTATAGTAGTGCCATAAGAGTTCATTTTAAATACCCAAAGATTAATAATTTACCAAATCAAAAAATTATACTAATTATTATCATATAATTTATAAGTTATATTTGTTTCGGATAAGATATTTGTTTACTCTATGAGTAAATGAATGAAAACCATGATTACTTTACGTAGAGTGGGAGGGGGTTCGCAAAATATTACTGTTTATTACATGGGGGGAGGGGGGTAAAAAATCATGAAAAATCCCATTACGTAATTTATGGACGGCCCCTTAGTTGAACGGTTATAAATTTCATAAATAACGTATTAATTTCATTAACGAAACCAGCTCATTTTAATTCACAAATCAAATTAATATGTGGGTTACACTGGATTTATCATGACTCATTACTTCGATTTTAAAATTTTTGGAGAACTTTGATAATTGATCTCATTATTACGCCAAGTTCAGAAAAAATGACCATTGAAATATAACTTTTAAAAGCCACATGTGTGCGGAGGCATATACTTTTCAACAATATTTACCGAGCTTCTTCCAAAAAAATTTATGCAGCTCCACGAAGGACTGAACACGTACTGATAAAAATGTAGTTTTCAAATAACGTTTAAAAAAAAATACTACTACCCATCTCCAAGCCCATTTTAATTTGATACCAATCGTTTCAAACATGCTGTGATCTATGCAATAAAGAGTTTGGAAAAAAGAATGAACTGAAAATCCAGAGCTTTTTCTGTGATGAATATTTTACAAAATTGTTGTTGCCTAGTTTTTGATTACGGCTAGGGCAAAATATTAACAACATTGAAAATTTTTCTAATACATAGTATAAATATTAACAGGGCCCGTATTTCAATATAACAAAAAAGTCGTACGTTAGGGTGAATTACTGACATTGTAAAAAAAATTAATCCCAGGCAATATTTTCATCCTTTTCATTTAAAAATTGTGATGCTGCATACTATCAAAATACAGTGTAGGGCATTAAAAACAATTGATTGAAAGTAATTGAATTGATTTCACATCAATGCAAATACTCATTGGAACTCATTGCAATTCTTTTATAAAAAAATGTCATAAGGATCCTAACTTAATATAGCATGAACTAGATTAAAATTGTTTACTTTAAATAATAAAAGATACTTATCAATTTCAATGATACAAACAGTTGTATATTTAAGTGTGAACAGCGTACAGTTTAGAAAGTATTAACTCTAAGCAATAATATCGTACTATTTTATTCAAAATTAATTGAATTCTACACATGAAGCAAAATATTGTGTAGGGTATTTGAAATAATTGATGTAATTGAATTGAATTAATTATACTTTACTGCTAATAAACAGACTCTCACTAAAAAAGTAATATATGAATATTGATATAATGCAGCATCAACGTTATTGAAATCGTCGGATCTTTATATTAGAAAAGATATTCTCTCATTTCAATGATAAAAAAATTGTAGTTTAGGGTGACCAGTTTATACTATAAAAATTATGAATCCTTAGCGACCTTTTTATCCTTTTTCTATTTAAAAAACAAATAATTGCTGAATGCAAATGAAAATGTAATGTAGGGTATCAGAAACAATTTGATTCAATGCAATTAAATTAATTTTACAATAGTGCTAATGTACTGATTATTACTAAGACAAGTGTAAAAGGATCTTCACTTAATACAGCATGAACTTGACTAAAATTTTTTACTTTGCATAATAAAATATATTCACCAATTTCAATGATGCAAAAAGTTGTATCTAAAATGTAACAGCATAAAATTTAAGAAGCATTCATTCTAAGCGATACTTTCATACTTTTTTTATTTAAAAATCAGTTGACGGTTCCATGTCAATCAAAATATATTTTAAGGTATCGCTAACAACTGATTAATTTCATTTGAATTATTTTTACTTCACTGCTAATACACTGACTTTCATTGAAAAGATAGTAGAAAAATCTTGACATAATGCATTTTCAACTGAATTAAAATAGTCAGATCTCAGCGTTAGAATGACAATTATCATTAAAAGATTGATATTATTAATGAAAACATTTATATTTTCATAAATTTGAATAGTTTCAAACTTGCAACCTTACACAGCATTGATAATGTGAAAATTAATAATAGTATGTTTAGCAAAAAAAAAATGAGTCATGTAGCTATTTCTAATTATCAGTTTTATATCAATAATATAACAAGAAATTTCTTACCTCCTAAAGCAGCTATTATACAGTCATAATAGGAACAACATTTGTCTTCAGCTTTGCACTTTTTTCCACAAACACTCCAATAGACATAATAAATTTGATTTTTGACAAAATCACTCATGTGTTGTGGAACTATATGATTGTAATCTTTTTTATTTTCATATATAACCTGTATGGCTTTACAATGTTGCTTCCTTTTCGAGTCTCTACAAACTATTATTGCAAACTTCATTTGTTATTTTTATTATTTGCTTTTTCACCACAGAAGTTTGCTTTGATAAAATCTATTTTTTATGAGTTTATCAACAAATACAATTATTAAACTAATTATTAACTGCAAAAGATTGAACACTCGCGTGCCAAAATATATTTTACGATATTGGTTTCTTTCCTCTCTTTGTTTCAATCTGATCGATTGATTAAGCTTGCTTTGACTAGCACTTGATAATTACACGAATAATGATATGTCATTAAATATCAAACGAATACTTTGAATAAAATGTTAAACAAATACATGAATCATTATATTATGTTTACGATTAAACGAATACCGTGCAAATAATGTGCAATGTGCTGTGCTACAGTCTAGTCTATGTACTACAATGAACGTTTGCGAGGGAATCGAGAGTTCACATGTTGTAACTTGTAATACTTCCCCCCTTTCTTTCAAGCAGTTATCCTCGTGTCTTGGCTGTCGCCTGCGGCCTGCCTGCCTGCCTTCGTCGCACTCACTTCAACTGACAAGTTCAACCGTCAATCAGTTCGTTATTATTTTGGTTTCAATTAATGACCGGCTTACTAATATTAATAATCGTCGATTGAAAATATTAACAGTGAAGTGAAGTGACATTTTTTTGGTAAATTGAGATAAATTCTATTATTATGAATACAAGGGAAACTTACAAGAATCATACTTCAAAGCGAAGACCCATAACTCGACGTACAATTTCAAGAAGTAACCTTCAACAAAGAGGAGGAAATTCTATTGACAATGCTGTTGCTACTGCACGGGTAAATAAATATTGTTATTTTATTGTTCATATGTTCAATTTCGGTTCAAAATTGTATGTGTTTGAATGTTATACATTGATTCAATTCTGTGTTTCTATTAAACTTTTATTTATTCATCCTTCTTCAAATATATTTTCTTAGTATAAACTGTATATTTTGATTGTGCAATTAAAACCTTATAAATCTAAAATAAGATGAAATTGCATTTAAATAATATTTTACTTATGAATAGTTTGAAAAGTCATAAAAATATGCAAGTAAAATTTAGAAAAATTTGTCAAATATTTAATTATTGAATCTAACGTACATAACATTTAATATCTATTTTGTGAGTTTTTTGGATCTTCAGAACTCATTTAAAATGATTATGTTTTGATTGTGTTGATGATCAAGTATTTGTTTACAAATAAATATTGATTTTATTTTTGTAGATTATTTGAAATCTTTTTAAAGGAATTTCAAAATATATTGTAGACCCAGAATTGATATAATTTCAAAAGCCACTGATACCTGTGTTAGCGTGTAAAATGTGTAAAATCTTAAACGTTAAGGTAAAAGGAAAATTCACTTTAAATTCTATTAAAAATAAATGACCAATTGGGTATTTTTTGCTCATTCAATGCCTTTAGAGGTCGTGAAGGTTATTGTATTTATTCCTATAAAAAACAATAGTTGGCTGGTAACTAGTAGAATAATAGAGGATTTTTACCAAGTGTTACAAAATGCAATCAAACAACCAATGTTTTTTAATTTAATTGTCATGTGTACAAGTTTTTGCATAACGGTACAAGCACTGTCATTACTAAAACATAAATTCAAGAAAAATAATTTATTTTTAATGATCATTTCATTATTTCATGGCTCTATAAATCACAAAATTTTGAATTAAACCTTATACAATTTACATACCTTTCACATGTAATTTTTAAGTACTACGCAAACTAGCTTCAACCTATTAAAATGATAATGGTTTCAAATTCAAGCTAGATTTTACTGGAATCCACTTGAATTGTATAACTTTTCAAATCAATTTGAATTAGCCAGTTAGATCATGAACCTGAAAATATTGGAACTAGTTGCACAATTTAAAATCTGGCTAGATTTTTCAGGAAAAAAATGGGATAAAATAATCAAAATGAAACTAGCTTTCAGGGTTCAAAATCCAACTAGGTAATTCAAAATCGATCTGGATTTGCAGGGGGAGAATCCATATGTCGGCCCCCAACGCAGGTGTGTCCCCGTTAGGGGGTGTGTCAGCACTTTCGCGTACCCGTTTTTTTTTTAAGTACCCGAGCTTTATTTAGGGGCTGAACATTTTTTAGGTACTCTAAATAATTTGGGTGCTCGAATTTGTTTCGGGCACTCAGGTTTTTTTTTCGAGGACTGCGCAACGAACACAAGAAACATTTCCCTCTCGCTGTAACTCGTAAAAGTTTGATTTGTACTCTTGAAAGTAGCTACCCATTTGGAAAATTTTCTGCTCTTTCAATCTAAACTACTTTAAAAATCTTAAAAATGTAGTTTTTGAGAAAATCATCTTTAAAAGTTTCTCAAAGATTTTCCCGGGAAAAATGAAAAATGTCGGGTAGTCTGACCTCGCCATTGGACGACTGAGCCAATAGTCCATTGAGATAATGTGTTATTTTCTTTTAATTCCATTTAGGTACTTTAACAGAGAACTACTAATTGATCAATTGGACTAAATAAGGCCGCGTGGCAATGGAAGTTTTGATATTAAATGCCAAAAATTCCTTTCTTGAAAGTATCAACTATATATTATACCGTAGATATCGTTGTGACTATAAGGTTTATTATTTTATAATGATCATTAATTATATATTACAGACGAACGAATATAGAACGATAAAGCTTATCATTTATTTAAATATCTTTCAGAAAAATTATCTGTTTAAAATTGCGAGCGGTACCAAAAAATGCATGGGCAGAAATATTAGGTTATCTGACATGAAAACAAAATGAAATACATAATTACAATAGAACCTTAATAAAAATTCATATACTTCTTACACCTAAAAAAACTCCCTTACAATTAATGATAACCTTAAACCTATCAATAAATATTTATAGATTAGATTCAGAATTTTTTAAATAAACCTGCGAATGAGGTCTACGGATTTTCCTGCCATTTCTGTATGTTATGGTACATGAAAAATAGTCCTGAAGACGGGGTTTTAGACTTCGATATCGCTCGTAACCTTCAAAATCGGTGAAAATAGAAAAAAAGACGTCCATAGGCATTGTGAAGGCTACGAGCGATATCAGAGTATCAGAACTATTTTTCCATTAACTATAACATACCAAATGTACAGGAAAATCCGTGGACCTTGTCTGAAGGTTTATTTAAAAAATTCTGAATCTGACCCATATACAATATCTTATTCATTTGATACGGCACAAGATATCAACCAAACTTAATGAGCGTGAACACGCACTGAACGATATTACACCGTCTAAGATTCAATGCGCTTTTAATTTTCTCTCGGTATAAACCCCACTACTGTTATAAAATAGGATTTATGGGGCTGTACCATTTTGGTGGGTCATTAATATATTTAGTTTAGTTTAACCCCATGAGCCTTGAGGCTTACGTTTGAAAGTGTTTTCTACTTTGTTTCAAAATCTTTGCGATTTTCTATCTCGAGATTGAAGCACTTAAACGAGAAAATAAAAACAAGGAAAATGTTTGAAAATTAATTCAAGAATTAACTAAAGAATTCTTCTACATTTTTTTAAAATTTTTTTGACTAATTATCACTCAATTTAGAGGCTCAAATTCGATTATATTTTTTCCAGATTTCAGAACTTTTCAAAATGGGTGATAAATATTCTCGAAAATTCTACATAAATTCAGGCACATTCTTTGAAAAATTAAAAAAAATTTTTGTTCTTTGCATAAAATTAAAGTTAAAGTTAAAGTGCTCTATCTCGAAATTAAAAATCGTAAACATTTTTGGGAAAAATAAAAAATGCTTTAAAATGGGCTTGGAGGCACATGGAATAAAATTAAGCATAGGCCGCCTCATTATTATTTACCAGGAGACCTCAAAAAAATTTCACGAGAGATTTGTCACCCATAACTGATGTGACAAAAACTCTTATTACCTTTCATTATACAGGGTGTCCCAAAAGTATAGAAACCTCTGAAAAGCGGCCAAAACAAGCGGAAAAAAAATCGATAACCCTCTATTCGACTATTTTTTCACGGGGAATCCAATGGTGACCTCGGATTTGACCTTGAACTCATGTTCAAGGTCTCCCCTCAGAGCTGCAGCGACTCAAAAATTGATTTTTCAAATGTAACCCCCATTTTTTATTGCAGATTTGAAAGGAGCAAAAAATTTCACGTCAAAATGTATGTTTTGTTTTTTTTTTTTTTACAAACCATTTTAAGGGCGCTACAGGCTTAAATTAAACCCCGATTTAACCTAAAATTAAGCTCAGAAGAACTTCTTTTTCCAACTGTAGCTCCCCCAATAATGATACTGAAAAAAAATATAATAACATAAGGACATAAAACATAAGGACCTATTCAAATGTAAAATTTTTCGCTCTTTTCAATGGTGACCTTAAATTTGACCTAGAACATAACTGAAAAGCTGCAGCAACTCAAAATCGAGTTTTTATACGGCAACCCCAATTTTTTATTTCAGATGGTCTTTAAAAAAACAAAACAAACATTTTGACGTGAAATTTTTCGCTCTTTTCAAATCTGCAATAAAAAATGGGGGTTACATTTGAAAATTCAATTTTTGAGTCGCTGCAGCTCTGAGGAGAGACCTTGAACATAAGTTCAAAATCAAATCCGAGGTCACCATTGGATTCCCCGTGAAAAAATAGTCGAATAGAGGGTTATCGATTTTTTTTCCGCTTGTTTTGGCCGCTTTTCAGAGGTTTCCATACTTTTGGGACACCCTGTATACAACTCTACGGACGAATTCGGTCCTAAAAGGATAACCTTTAAGACATAATTGATTTGGTCTTCTGGTAAGTTAATTATTATAGTATGTTAATCGACATTACAGTGTAAAATTCTTTACAGAATTCTAACCTTTAAATCGGACCTTTTCCGCTAGTTTTAGGCTCTTATGCTATAAAGTACTGTTTGCAACTGGTATGAATACCCGTTGCATTATATACTATTTTATCGTATCTTTCATGGGGATATCATGGGAATGAAAAATACTTTAATAACGTCTATGAGAACTATTACGAATACGAGAAATGTTACCATACACCAGTAACCGAAAACATTCTTTGCGCACGTAAAAGTATGTGCAAAAATAAACATGAGTGACTGTTACGTCGCCATGAGTGGGTTTCTCATTAGTCGTCAAAACACTTTTCGGAAACTTGTTTCATAAATAACTATAATAATTGAAAAATGTTTTAATACTTAAACAAATATGCTTTCTAATGTTCTGAATTCATCATTTAAATAGGTCGAAGCATTGGATAACGAAGTTCCTCTACAAGAGGTCATGGAGGTCGACCCTCCCATACAAATTGCTACGGGGTCTAGTTTAAATGAGGTTAGGAATAGAATACTTATTTTTTAAAAGACTTAATACTACTATTGAATTTTCCAATAATGGTCTGAATTTTATTATAGGAAGTACATTTTGATTATCAAAGTTCAGATAACTATACTGATTATGGGCAGGGACGTTACTGGTGTGACGAAGTTTATGAATCTCAAGAGTCTACATCATTACCGTTCAATCTTGAAAATGCGAAAAATTTAAAAGAACTAATCGATAATCCAGAATTTAACGCTAAAATAGATACACCAGTTGATAAAAGTAGAGGTGAAATAATGCTAATGATAATGAAATATTCTATTCAGAATGAATTGTCAATTTCAGCCATTACAAATTTATTCCAATTAATAAACACAATGTTCAAGCGGCCTATATTATTAAATTCGAGATATATGTTGGATAAATTTTTTAACTCAAAAGATGAGTTTCAATATAACATCATTTGTTATCAATGTTCTGCAGATTTAGGGAATGAGCGACTAGAAAAAATAACATGTCCTATTTGTGAAGCTGTTAACGTGAAAAAGGATCCACAAAAATCAGCTTACTTTATACTATCAGATCCGTCTAAGCAAATAGTTGATTTGATCGAAAGTAATGAAGATTATTTCTCTGAAGTCACACAGCGACGTACTCACGAACCAGGATACATGTATGATGTTTATGATGGGATTAAGTACCGTGAGTTTTATCACTCTTTAGAACCCGAAGAAAGATATAATTATGTTACCACTGTTTTTAATACCGATGGAGCATCTAAGTTTAAGTGTTCCAAACAATCAGTTTGGCCACTTTATCTCATGATCAACGAGCTACCAAAGGACGTTCGTACAAATCAATTGGTAGTATGTGGATTAATGTTCACTCCTAAGAAGCCAGACATGACAATATTTTTGGATAAACTTGTCACGCTGATTAATGATCTTAGAATTTCTTGTAAAATAAAAAATGAAATATGTTTATTACGGGTGTATGTGCTCACTTGCTGTGTCGACGCAGTTGCTCGCGCTCCTATTCAAGGAATTAAGCAATTTAACGGGCATTATGGCTGCAATTGGTGTTTGCATCCTGGGGAAACGCATGGTGTAAAGAGATATCCAATTCTCAAAGAAGTACCGCAACCTCGAAGACACGAAGAGATGGTGGATTTAATGTTGGAAGCCGACCCTGATGATCCAAAATTTGGTGTCATGTATCCATCTCCTTTAATGAATTTACCCAATTTCGATTTAGTGGAGGGCTTTATTCCTGATTACTTGCACATGGCACTTGAAGGTGTTGCCAAACAATTTACTAATCATATTTTACTAGATCTAGATCGAATGGATATGGAAGAACTAGACAATAAAATGTTATCAATAGCGATACCACAACAAATATCTCGAAGAACAAGAAAAATCAGCGATCGAAAAGATTGGAAGGCACGAGAGTGGGAGAATTTTGTATTATATTACAGTCCATTGATATTTTCTGATTTGCTGTCCCCACGTAAAATGCAACATTGGTTACTCTTCGTCGAATCTTTATATACAATATTGTTAGATAAAATAACTTTTGAAGACCTTAATAGAGCTGATGAGAATTTACATACATTTGTTTCTGAAATTGAAAGTGTATACGAAGACGTTCGACTAATGACTTTCAATGTCCATCAATTACTCCACGTTTGCACAAGTGTTGGAAATTGGGGACCAGTTTGGAGTAATTCAACATTCAGTTTTGAATCGGCAAATCACAATGTATTAAAATCTATCAAATGCGCCAAAAATGTATCAGAACAAGTTATGCGTTACGTAAAAATGTGCCATAACGTTTCCGTACTAGAAAAACATATATGCAGTACAGCAGAAAATGAAGTAATGAGGTATTGTAATGATGTTTTGAGGTCAAAAGCGCAACATGTAATAGTATTTAATAATATTCTTTACTTTACACCACTCAAAAATGAAAATATTGTTCTTAATTTCCGTGAAATTGAGCAATGCAGTGCAGCGAACTTTATAAGTAGCATGGAAAGCGGCAAAAAATATTTAAAAATTGTTAAAGATGACTGTCTTTATGAATCAGCTTTGGTCAATAAAAGCCGATCTAATAATTCATTTGCTTTGTTGAATAATGGATTATATGTGCGTTTAATTGCTTTTGAAATTCTTGATGATTTACACGAAATTTCCTATGTAAACTTTTTAAAAGTTAAAAAAGTTCATGAAAATTATTCATATTTCTTTAATATAAATGAAATCGATCAGAAAATTGAGACTATACCAACTTCGTGTATTGAAAGAATTTGTGTAAAAATGAATGTAAATGGTAATTTTTTAGTTCCTGTGCCAAATTTATTACACTACTGAATGTATGAGACAATGGAAAACTTTGTACATTTTGTAATAAATTTAAATAAACAAAAATAAATTTATTCTTGTTCAAACTGGAAATCTACATTGAGAGAATATTTAAAAATTCCTGTAAACCTGTGTATCTTCTAGTATAATCAATTATGTGAAATTTAACTGTTGAATCATCCAATAATAAACTCATTCATATTTTACGAATTGTATCTTAACAACAATAAAATTATGGATTTAAGAGTTTGAGTAGTACTTGCTGAGAGGGATATAAAAAAACTCGTATTTATGAAAAAAAAAATTTAACGAAGCAACTTAGTATCGGAAACCATGATAATATAAAAAAAATTAAGTATAAAAACATTCAACGAAAAATTGAAAAATTAATTGTATAAATAATATTTTATATAATATATGCATATCTTTTATCATGTATAGAATTAAATTTCTATTTTTTTTATCTTCCGAAATTGGCGCGTGTTCTTAATTCAGTTCAAAACTCATTTCGGAAGCAAGATCTTACTTCCGAAATGAAATCAGATCTTAATTAAGATTTTTAAGCAGGGATCTAAATCACCTTTGTGTGAACGCCCTTTTTGTACATATATTTGCTCGTTTTCTAATGGACCACCTATAATATATATCAAATATGTTATAAAAATAATCTATCATTCGCACTGTAATCTTATAAAGTTAATATTCAATGCAAATGAACTTGACAAGATTTTCAAAGATAACTTTAACCCCATTTAATTGAAGAACTGCTCTAAAATTCTTACAACTTCATGCTATTATAATTCATAGTTAGTTTTTAAAAATTCACCAAATCCTACACCGACTAATAGACAATTTATTAATTAATTTTGTGATTCTTAAAGTCATGAATAGAATAGGAATACAAATAATATGCAAACAATAGGACAGGAAAACCGATATATAGGCTGTCAAAAATCAAGCGCTCCAGGTAATTCTGAAGGAAATTAATAAAATTCAACTTTGGGAGTACTAAAAAATCAATTTATTGTGGAAGTAGAGTGGAAGGAGGAACCAGGATGTGCATACTTATTAAATTCTAAACCGTATTTATTAACAAGCAGCCCCAACAACCTTTAGGTGTCCGTTATCTTTACGTTAAGTTTTAGCATTTTCATACAATTTTAAACTATAAAAATTATTCTGTATCTTATTCAATCGGATGAATCGTATTATAAGATAATTTACTTGGTCCTGGAATAACAGAAAGAGAGTTTTTCAGAAAGTCGTGATCCTCGCGAGTCCGATCGGAAACTTCATTTGGATGATCTTCGTTATATTCAAAAACTAGTGAAAATTAATATTACATATCAGTTAAGTAACAAAAAAAAAAAATACTTCTAACAAACCTCTTGAAAGATCCGTTCTTCTCAGATTCGCGACCAAGGTTAGGAAATCCTTTACAGAACTGTGCGAAAAATGAATTAAGTTTAATGATTATGTAAGATATAAATATTACGCGTATAGGCTTAAAAAATCCTTTGATTTCCCAAAAGTTTTGTTTTTAATTTCTAAAAAAAACAAATCTATACATAGATCTATTTAGTTTTTACACGAAAATACTCAGAAAATGTCTGAATAAAAGTCCGAAGCCCCGAGTAAACCATGTAAAATGTTAGTTGGATTATACCAAANCATACCCTACGATATAACTTTAACTTCGACCGTACATTCTGCTTTAGGTAAGGAAACAAAGTCGACCCAATACATGTGCCATACTTTGTCGCAAATACCCAAAAACAGTCTGGTACTACGAGGAGGTCAAGGCAATCATCATAAATTATAAAATCAAAAGCAAAAACAGCCTAAGCTCCCACGGTAGAGTCGGTCCAATACATGGGCCATACTTGACCGAAGAATTTTAGACTATAGATTGACGAATGATTAAGCGCGCAGCAACGTATCATTTTTGATTCAAAGTTTAGTAAATATGAAGGACATTGTGCTAATGTGTTGTGTGTTAGATACTATTACGACTTTTCTTTGCTGGTTAGAGTCGATATATTACAGTTTTGATATTTAATCAAGATATTTTCGTGTGGAAAATTTTAATTCATCGAATATGCATAAAACTTTTCATTGTTCGTTGTACTTTGTAACCCGTTCATTAAAAAATACGAATCTAAATTTTTTATCAATAACAAGTGAACGTAATTAATATTAACTTGATTTTTTTTTGTGTCGTCGTCTCTTTTTTTTTGCTGGTGGCTCTCCATCATCTTGATTTATAGAAGCTTCGAGAATTTCAGCCTATAAAAATTTAACATATACATCAGTATGACTCTAAATTTGTTTATAGTTTTTTAATAATAGTCATCCGACTGACTTCTATGATTAACTAAAACATTTGAATGGGTAACGAGAGAGCAAAACAAATTTCAAATAAATTGATGGTGAAAAATATTCAATATTATTCGAATTGAATCTAATTTTAATTCATATTTATCGATAATACCTGATTTAATTCTACGATTTCTCTTGGTTTTCGGCATTTAAGAGTTGGTGGATATTCCCTATGGCCGTTGTTGAACATGGAGAGTTCCTCTCTTAAAAGTATTGGAGCATCCGAAATTTCTTCAGACTTTTCAAATTTTAAAAAATTTGAACATGATTTATTTTTTTTATCAAAATGAAATCGTTAAATAGTTTTTATGCAATAGTAAGACGAAAAATGTATTTTTTCGCACATTTTAGTGCGCAAAAAGCGTTTTTGGACACTCGGTAAAATGCCTCATTTTGGACACGGGTGTGGGGTTAAATGACTCATTTAAATGAAAGTATTTTCCGCTTACTATTGCATAATAGTTTTTTATGCAACACGTGCCCAGCTTTTTGCGCACATTGCGGGAAAATACCCACTCGTGCCGGCATGGCCGGCACTCGTCCTTTTCTGCACACTCGTGCCAAAAAACGCCTTTTGGGCACTTGTTGCATAATTAATAACTATTTCTTAAGGGAATAAGCACACCTGATTATCAATCGAGGCTATATCCGTTGGTTGTGAAACTACAGTCGCGACTTCCTCATCATTCGCCGCTTCGCTTGAATTTACAAGACAGAGAACCGGTGATTCTGTCTATGAATGAGTTTTTAAACGTATATAATATTATATAATGTTGAAAGTTTTTTTATGAATGAAAGCGTAGGCAAGAAATTATTTTAGCAGTAAAACAGCACACCTCGCTTTCTTGTATTGTTTTATCATGTCCACTCTTTCTTTTACGTTTTGCCTTTTCTTGAAGAACGAGCGGAGTTTCATCTTGCTCTGTCTGTAGCCGTTATTTGAAATTGAGTTAAAGTGGCGAATACATTTTTCATATTTTTGTAGACCGAATTTACTAAGTGAAATAGCACACCTGATTATTAATCGACACTAAACTCGTTGATTGTGTAGACACAGTTGCGACTTTCTCATCATTTCCGGCTTTTCTTACGCGTACAGGATAAAGGACGAGTGCTTCCGGCTGACGATGGTTTTTTAAACATAACAGTAACATAAAAACACCTTAAGTTACAATTTTTACGCATAAAAACTTAGGTAAGTTATTATTTTCAAATTAAATTAGCGCACACCTCATTTTCTCGAATTATGTTCGTTAGCCCACAATTTTTTTTACGTGGTGCTTTATCTTGAAGTAAGAGCTGAGGTTCATCATGTGCAGTCTTTAGCCGTAATTTGAAATTGAATGAGCGTAGTAAATAAACTTTTTTTTATATTTCTGCAGACCGAATTTTTAATGTAAAATAGCACACCTGATTATCAATCGAGGCTGCACCCGCTAGAGTCACGACTTCTTGGTTTTTTTCCGTTTCGCTTGGATGTACAAGACCATGAACCGGAGATTCCGACTACGAATGGGTTTTTAAACAGAATATATTAGATTAAACATTTTTAAAATAAAAATAGATAAATCTATTATTTTCAGAGTAAATTAGCACACCTTTTTTTGTATTATTTTCGCCGGCTTACCACCCCTTTTTTTACCTGGAGCTTTTTTTTGAAGTACGAGCATGGGTTTATCGTGCACCGACTAATAATGATAATAAATTAAAATTGAAATAGCGTCGCAAATAAGCTTTTAAAAATATTTGTTGACCGAACTTTTTTAAGATTGAATTAGGTACGTAAATATACGTAAATAATTCTGAAACTATGTTATTAAAAAGTAAAACTTCATGACTAGTACATTAATGCTAAAAACTGCTCGATTACAGAGAATGATTTTTGCAACTAGTTTTACAGGAAATGATTCATACTAGTTGTATGTAGTATTTTTTGACATCTTCAATGTCATCTTAAAAAATTTTAAAATTTAATTTAAAAAATTTTTAAAAGTACCTCGATCTCATCATCTTGTCTAATTTTTTTTGACTTTACTTTACTTTTCTTTGCGGGAATCGGGACTACTGGCATTAATTCACGATCACGCACTGTTATAAAATAAGTATTAATAAGTTAGATATTTGTCTGGAAATTTTTATACTACTTCACAGTACTGGGTGCCATAAATGTGAATTTAAGCCACGCAGCACTACAAAGTAAATAGTGAACCTTTTAGAGATCTCTAAAACTTTCAATTTTAAAATAAAAATATCTAAATCACCTTTGTGTGAACGCCCTTTTTGTACATATATTTGCTCGTTTTCTAATGGACCACCTATAATATATATCAAATATGTTATAAAAATTATCTATCATTCGCACTGTAATCTTATAAAGTTAATATTCAATGCAAATGAACTTGACAAGATTTTCAAAGATAACTTTAACCCCATTTAATTGAAGAACTGCTCTAAAATTCTTACAACTTCATGCTATTATAATTCATAGTTAGTTTTTAAAAATTCACCAAATCCTACACCGACTAATAGACAATTTATTAATTAATTTTATGATTTTTAAAGTCATGAATAGAATAGGAATACAAATAATATGAAAACAATAGGACAGGAAAACCGATATATAGGCTGTCAAAAATCAAGCGCTCCAGGTAATTCTGAAGGAAATTAATAAAATTCAACTTTGGGAGTACTAAAAAATCAATTTATTGCGGAAGTAGAGTGGAAGGAGGAACCTGGATGTGCATACTTATTAAATTCTAAACCGTATTTATTAACAAGCAGCCCCAACAACCTTTAGGTGTCCGTTATCTTTACGTTAAGTTTTAGCATTTTCATACAATTTTAAACTATAAAAATTATTCTGTATCTTATTCAATCGGATGAATCGTATTATAAGATAATTTACTTGGTCCTGGAATAACAGAAAGAGACTTTTTCAAAAAGTCGCGATCCTCACGAGTCCGATCGGAAACTTCATTTGGATGATCTTCGTTATATTCAAAAACTAGTGAAAATTAATATTACATATCAGTTAAGTAACAAAAAAAAAAAATACTTCTAACAAACCTCTTGAAAGATCCGTTCTTCTCAGATTCGCGACCAAGGTTAGGAAATCCTTTACAGAACTGTGCGAAAAATGAATTAAGTTTAATGATTATGTAAGATATAAATATTACGCGTATAGGCTTAAAAAATCCTTTGATTTCCCAAAAGTTCTGTTTTTAATTTCTAAAAAAAACAAATCTATACATAGATCTATTTAGTTTTTACACGAAAATACTCAGAAAATGTCTGAATAAAAGTCCGAAGCCCCGAGTAAACCATGTAAAATGTTAGTTGGATTATACCAAATTAATATAAGAATTAAAATATTTCATATATTTTTAAAATATAGATAATTGAAAGATGATTATAGAAGCCATGACAGATAAAATTAAAAAATTTTAAAACCCTGGCCCTCTAAGGGAAAATATAAAAATAATAGTTGCAAAAATCATATTTTCTTCTCTTGAAAGCCTAAGAGTAGACTGATAGAACATTTGATCATATTACTATGAACTCGCTCGGATTTGTGACAATAATCGAAAAATTCTTACCACAAACTTCACGCATTTTTACTTTACTTAATGAGACTTTGTGATAATTGTGAGGATCGGTGTAAGTTCTAGAATTAATTGGATAGTTCCTAATGTACTTACAGTATTTAAAGTAAAAACGCATGAAAATTGTGGACAAAATTGTTTCATTATTGCCACAAACCCGAGCGATCAGTTTAATGTCAAAACCTTATATTTTCAACTAGTGTTATGTAAATTCATTTTTTTGAATGTACCCGTCATTTGCAAATCCTTTTTCGTACTGTCGAATTGCATAATCTGCAGTTTGGAGTTCTTTTTTTCGCGAACTTTTGAATGATCCACCCTTCTTTACTGTTTGAAAATTGTGGACAACATTTTCAATCACCATTTTCAATCCCTCTAAAAGTTTAAATTTTGTAAATCAGATTAAAGCGTTAAAGTAAAAGAGTTTTCAATGGTATATGATGTAAAATTTCTCAAAACCCCTAGTTACGAGCACGTTACGAGTTAAGATCACAGCGAGCCGTCAGCCGATCACTGACTTTGTTTTACCCGTATCTCTCCTAGAAATTACGAATTGAACTCTAGAAACACTGTATTTTATGTAACAAAAACCTCAGCTTTCCATTGGAAAAACGTGCGTTTTTCTAGATATTCAAGTTTGACATTTTATTTGAATTTTCCTGAGTAAAAATAGAAAAGTTCATAAAATTGGACCTCACCATTGGAAAGCTGAGAAAATTTCATATCGAAACCACTAGTTGGCTATTTTTTCTAGATTCATTTAAATACTTTTTAGGTGAATTAAAAACGAGCAATATCGCTCAAAATCACTGTTTTTCGATGCGCCAGGAGTTTTAAGAAATTTTACCCCATATAAATTTTGCGATCTATCGTAAAATCCCAGCGCGAATATACTTAAGTGGTAAAGTTGTATGTCTCAAATATAGGATTAAAGCATGTTTTTACAAATTAAGTTTGTTAGTTCGCTTCTGAAGTGGGGACGATGCGATGTATTCAGCTTATACAATTATACTAATGACCATTCTAGTGACTGCTAGTGCATAATAATACCTTATGATATGAGTGCATAAGTAACTCGCTGCACTCGGGCCCTAAAATACGCCGTGACATAAAGTGTCTCCTATGGCACAAATATCATACACAAATTTATAGCACCGTGCTAAGTTCACATTTATACCCCCTTTTCTGAGTCACGAGTCACACTTTCTGGTAACACGAAGTAAGGTTAGCAATACGAACGACGCGGTGTCAAAAAGTGGGACTTATATCACAGAAAAGCCTGCCATGAATGTGAACTCATGCCGCGCAGTGCCATAAATATTTTAGTGTAAAAGTTTCAAGAGGTATCTAAAGTTATTAGTAGTTTCATGTCTGAAAATAATTTTCAAGAGATTTATAGGGTTATTTGGACTTTCAATTAAAATGAATAACTTCTTATACGAATTTTCCCCGAATAGCCAAACCCTATAATTATACAACTATTAAAGACGAATTATGACTAATGAATATTTCTTACTTAGCATTTTCCAAATCGTTTTGTGTTTTCCAATTTTTTTTGTAGCATGCAAATGAAAATTTTCGCATGTATTATTCGTCCTTACTGGATTTTTAAAAATTGACAAAACATCTCTTATTGGATTCCATTGTTTCCTCAAATATTTTCCAAAATTTTCTAGAGCATCGTTATTGTCGACTTCATCAATTAAATCAATTATATGATTGATTCCATCTGTTATTCTATCAGAAGGAAGATGCGGGATTGCATAGGCCTTCTCCAATATATAATCATGACCAATGATTCGGAGTTTTCCCCATTTTTTTACTATAGCCTAATTAAGCATTATTATTATTATTATTATTATTATTATTATTATTATCAAAGAATAAAATTAAAGAAAAAGATATTTTATGAGATACTTTGAGAGACTATTTCCAAAATGAACTTTCAAAAAATCAATTTTTCATTGTATTATAGTATTTATTGCATTGCTGATTTTTTATAGACTAGCATGATTTTGTCCGGTAGATCGGTGAAATTCCTTATGCTTACAAGTGTTCCACAGGACAAAATTTGTTAGTGTGATTTCAAGAATCTCCTCTTAAAATTTGGTAAGTAAAATGGTCAAAGTCAGTAAAGAGAGTAAGCGCTTTCACGGAGCTCAATTACAGTTACTGAGAACAAAAAGTCACTAAATTTTTTAAACAATCTGTATGAATTTTTTCAGAATTTTTAAGACCATCTATCATTTATTTTCAGAGGTTCAAATTTGCAATTTTTCTAAGGGATTTCAGAGATTTTTGATAAAGGGTACCAAACGATTTTAAAAATTCTGGAAAAATCAGACAGATTGTTTAAAAAATTTAGCGACTTTTTGTTTTCTGCATTTTTTTGTTCAAGTGCTTCTTCTTGATATAGAAAATCGCAATGATTTTTTAGCAATATAGAAAATTCTCTTAAATATTGACCCTAAGCCCCGCGACATTAAACTAAGCGCGTCAAACTTCATTACTTAGAGAGACACTAAAAAATTTTTGGGAAAGATTTGTCCGGTAATAATAGCTCATTGAGAATGATTTTTGAAAACTTTTATGAAATTAATTTTAAGCATGTTTAGTTACTATGATGGTTAGCGTAGTCTTATACTCACCGATTTATAGTGGAATAAACAGCCACAAATTTTAACATCTTTTTTAAAATTTTCCTTGAGACTTGCGATTTGGGCCCTTTCAAAATCGCACATGATTGTTGTTACGTTTTCTTTTAATTTTGGAACTAATTCGAATATACCTCTCCACATGACATCATACATCGTTTTTGTCTGACTTGACAAAAAGACAAAAATCGACGCAAAACCCTTTATAGTAGAATTGTAATTTATTACTTTCTTGAAATTTTCAACGTTATTTAATATTCTTACCGCATCAAATTTTCGAAAATGTATAATGTAAATTTGCCTGAATCCAGGTATCAATGATCTCATCTAAATGAATGAATTCGTATTCGTTAACTTGGAAGTATCGAATTAATGGAAAAAAATAAAGCAAAAGAGTCATGCATTTTTGTATGGTTCTCAATGGATAAAGTAGCAACCAGGGTTGTAAAATTTTAATTAAATTTTACATTTAAATCCAGTTTAATTCTCGAATCAATTCCCTCTCGCCCACTGAGCAGAAAAAGCAAATGCCGGTCAGCCGAGGACTAAAAGCCTTTTCGTCCAGCACTTACATCGGAATTACAGGTTAATTTTAACCTGGGCTGGGGATCAATCTGTTGTTCTGCAGCACTCGGATATAAGCAGAGTACTATTCCTTTTCTCTTATGGGAAGACGACACGCCATCTAGCGGCCTTCTCCCAACTACCGTGACTTGAGGTGTAATCTGTGGTGCTTATAGCTTATCAATTGTAAACACTTATCAATTTGTAATCACTCGAGTTTCGCGGTGAATCACATTTTATTAAATGTAATCACTCGTATTTTGCAAAGAATTACATGTAATTACTCGATTTCGGTGACAAGCAAATTCATCCTTAGATGTAATTAATTGAAAAATACGAGCAATTACATTTAATTAAATTAATTAAAAATTAACAATTATCAATGGACAGCCATCAGAAGTAAAACTTCTTTTAATTTAATTTAAACCATCAATATATGAAAGAAGAAAAAAAATCCAAAATTTAAAAAAAAAACATAAAAAAAAATATTTTAAAATTAAAAAAAAAAAATTAAAGCTTAAGGGGACCGACCTGTGTTAAAAGCTTAAATTCAGCTTCAGCTAAAAATAGCTATATGAATCGTAATAGTGGAAATTTTTTTTTGTGATAGTAAAATATGTTCATTCTACACCAGATTGACCAAAAAAAACTTCTACCCAGGCTCTGAAATACCAATTACATCACTTTTTTCATAAGACGAAATATTGTGTTATAAATCATTTGCCGCATGATCTTGAAAAGAGTTTTTCATCAATATTGATCTATGGGGTCTCAAAATCTTCAGAAAAGTACCCTCATCCACCTGACTGGAGCAGAATTTTGAAAAATTGCGTACAACTTTATATACACGTCAAAATGTGCTGATTTTTAAGAAAATTAGTATTTTATCAACACTGGAAGCCATATTAAAGCTCTTGGAAGAGAAAGAAACTTTTTTTTTCAAATTCTGCTCCGCTTAAGTGGATGAGGGTACTTTTCTGAAGATTTTGAGACCCCATAGATCAATATTGATGGAAAGCTCACGTCAGAATCGCGTGGCAAGTGAATCCTATTATAATATTAAGTATTATGAAAAAATAGGCGTAATTTTCATTTCAGAGCTTGGGTAGAAGTTTTTTTGGTCAATCAGGTGTCTAATGAACATATTTTACGATCACAAAAAAAAAATTTCCACTATTTCGATTTATATAGCTATTTTTTGAATTTAAGCTTTTAACACAGGTTGGTCCCCTTAATTAAGTAAATAATTCAATTTCAATTAAAAAAAACATCAGTAATATTGAAAATTAAAAAAACGAAAAAAGTCGAATGCAATTCAAGAGAGAAAATTCAACCAAGGAAAAGGACTCTGAAGTTTCACTTCTGATGGCTTTACATTGACAGCTAATTGTTAATTTTGAATTATTATTAATTAAATTAAATGTTGAAAAATCCTATAACACCTTGAGATTTTATAGATACTTTTCGTTTAGTTATAAGTTTTAATAATGAATGTTGAATGTCTCATACTACCTGAATTATCAATAGAATGTAATTGAATAGAATTGAGATATTATAATAAATGCTTGACTATATCAGTCATAACATCCATTTCAATTTATTAAATTAATTAATTTTTTTTCAATTTCGATGCATTTTCCAAATTCAATTGAATTCGTGATTTGTGGATTTTTTAAATTGATTTTTTTACAACCCTGGTCGCAACGCAGATATGGAATTGTGGTGTGAACCCTTTTTAACGATTAAATTTACTACTATTCAATAACTTTTAGTGATTATTTTATAGTGAACAATTTTAAGTTGATGTAATACATCTTTATAAAAGTGGTCAAATAATGGTCAATTCAGTCGTCAAAGGGAATAAGCATGGAATCACCTAACATAGAAAAACCCCACGAGGTGGCGTTGTAAATATCTCATAGTTTTCTCTGAATTCTCTGAATGTGAATGTTTACAACTCTTTTACTTTTTAAAAAAATATCGATAATATATTTACACTAAATGTTCCATCCATGTATAAATGACAGCATTCATTTAGAGGCTCAATCATATCATCATGGATGAAAATGAGAGCTACTTCTTTTTTGTCCCCTTTTACCATACCTCGAAATAAACCCTCCATTGGTTTGTACTCCTCTAGCATGCTTCCTAACTTTTTCAAATTTCGAGGAATGGGTGGGACGTATTTACTCCTGGCCACCCTCATTTTCTCTTTAAAGCCGGTGTAAAAGGATATCTCTCCAATCAGAGGTTTATATCTAATAATGAATGTTTTGCTACATAAATTGTATCAATTTATTTTTAAATTATAGTACAGAAGACTCTTCATAAGTCCAATTTCATGGCAAATTGAAATTATTCTGGTTTAAAAAGCTTTTTACTTGAGGAAATTCGACTTGGGGAAAGTCTACTATATTTAGAGGAGGCTCTCATCAGACATAATCAAAAGACAAATTTTTTGTGACAAAAAATTCAAAATCAAAGTCAAAGTTAGTATTGAGAGAAAGCGTGGCACTCAATGACAGTTGATAAGTTTAAACGTGTTGAAGGTAAAATCTTGAGTACTTTATCTACTTCTTTCTATGAGAAAAAAATCACGAAATTTTGAAGTCCATAAATGAGAACCTCCACTTAATAATTTCAATAAGAATATTATAACTGACTCTGGTTTTAATTTAACTCTATCGTAGATATCTTTGAGATCCTCTTCATCCGGAGAACAAGCTAGTTCTTTCAATTCTCTCTCGAATTTTTCTCTCAAAGATAAGTTACTCTCTCGTGGATGACAATGTTCATTTTTTAAAAACACCGGTTGATTTTCCAGATTGTGCGTACTATTGACGTATATGACAGCATTACAGTCTGTATTTTTTCTTGTGGCGCATCTAAAAATTGTTCCCGAATTCCTCGCGTCGAGGTAATATAAGTATCCGTCATATATGTACTTGGTAGAATTTTCGTGCTTGCCACTGAGTTTTTCCATTTTTACCTAAGATGTACAAAAAGTATAACTATCAAAATAACGTGGTTGGAGTACCAAAGATAGCAGCCACGTGGACACGCCGAAGAGCTTTCCTCAACAATCAGGTCTCGAAAGAGAGCGGTGATATAAAGCTATATGGATGATAAATTCATCGCAAATGAGACAAAACTATGAGGAAGCTATGTACTCCACGTGAGTGTATTATATATAACAACATGTATGCACGTGTGCATGTGTATATGAAAGTGTATACATACACACATATATAAAAGTGTATATTATTTAGTGTAAAGCAGCTTGTATGTATGCGATGCATACTCACGCTGATACAGCTGCGTATGCGGGTGGCGGCCGGCAATTAGGTAGCAACTCGTGAAACGGAACGCGAATGCACGCTCGATACTACGAGGGCTGGCTGTGCTCAAATGAGGTAGAAGGGTCGAAGTTGCTCCTTGGTGCTTCGAGTCGATAAAGGTCACTGATGCGAGCAGTGCATTAACCTCGCTGCCCAAAGTACAGCGATCTTTGACAATTGGATTTGGGCTGAAATCGTAATTATACGGAGGATCATATGTGCGCGTAATTCCTACTTCGGAGCTGCACACGAGCTCTAACTCATGTAAGCTGTAAACATGCTTGATTAACACGTAACCAAAGGTACCCAAAAAACTATCCGCAGATCTTGTAGGGTTACCAGCTATGAAACGTGCGTCGGACGCAAGAAATGCACTTTCATCAAACAATCATAGAATAGAACGTAGACTTCTTTGAGAAATAAGATATGTTCAGCCTAAATCAAAAATGCAAAAAAAGACGAAACTCCCCTCACGGAAAGGGAAAAAAATAAAAAACTCATATTTACATACAGTTTCGTGGATTTTTACATTTCTAACGCTGTTTTCGGGGATCAATTCAACTTTTTTTTAACTGATAATTCGCCGATTCGCGATGCGCTCGGAGTTTTGAGAAAATTTGACCCATATGTGTATGTAATGCACGACAGTAATTTTTTAATGGCAATCGAGTATAGAAAATTGAGCAATATATCGATGCACTCGGAGTTTTGAGAAAATTTGCCCGATGTGTGTGTGTGTATGTGCACGGCTGTGATTTTTCAATAGCATTCTAGTATTGAAAATTCAGCAATATCGCTCAAAAACGCCGATTCACGATGCGCTCGGAGTTTTGAGAAAAGTTGACCTATGTGTGTATGTATGTGCACGACTGTGATTTTTCAAAGGCACTCGAGTATTGCGGAATCGAACGAGCTCTTCGAGTTAAGCACATGGAAAAAAGAATAGAGCTAGGTACTCTGTACACGTATATACATACCGACGAGTTGTGACAAGAACAACACAAGAAAAAAATCTCGTCTACTCTTCTTTGACTCCAACGATATAATATGAAGAAAAAAAACGTCTCGCGGTGCGAGAGCTCATTTACTTTCGTCCTAATTTACATTTGTCTAAATCTATAGCGAACGTTACACATACTGTGCATGCAAACAAAGCAAATATACATGAGATTATACGCACACATGGGCAGCAAATGCGAGAAATAATTCGCGAATAGAGGAGAAAAATTTGAGATGTACATGACGTGGTAGCATCCTTCTCTCTCTCTCTCTCTCTCTCTCTCTCTCTCTCTCTCTCTCTCTCTCTCTCTCTCTCTCTCTCTCTCTCTCTCTCTCTCTCTCTCTCTCTCTCTCTCTCTCTCTCTCTCTCTCTCTCTCTCTCTCTCTCTCTCTCTCTCTCTCTCTCTCTCTCTCTCTCTCTCTCTCTCTCTCTCTCTCTCTCTCTCTCTCTCTCTCTCTCTCTCTCTCTCTCTCTCTCTCTCTCTCTCTCTCTCTCTCTCTCTCTCTCTCTCTCTCTCTCTCTCTCTCTCTCTCTCTCTCTCTCTCTCTCTCTCTCTCTCTCTCTCTCTCTCTCTCTCTCTCTCTCTCTCTCTCTCTCTCTCTCTCTCTCTCTCTCTCTCTCTCTCTCTCTCTCTCTCTCTCTCTCTCTCTCTCTCTCTCTCTCTCTCTCTCTCTCTCTCTCTCTCTCTCTCTCTCTCTCTCTCTCTCTCTCTCTCTCTCTCTCTCTCTCTCTCTCTCTCTCTCTCTCTCTCTCTCTCTCTCTCTCTCTCTCTCTCTCTCTCTCTCTCTCTCTCTCTCTCTCTCTCTCTCTCTCTCTCTCTCTCTCTCTCTCTCTCTCTCTCTCTCTCTCTCTCTCTCTCTCTCTCTCTCTCTCTCTCTCTCTCTCTCTCTCTCTCTCTCTCTCTCTCTCTCTCTCTCTCTCTCTCTCTCTCTCTCTCTCTCTCTCTCTCTCTCTCTCTCTCTCTCTCTCTCTCTCTCTCTCTCTCTCTCTCTCTCTCTCTCTCTCTCTCTCTCTCTCTCTCTCTCTCTCTCTCTCTCTCTCTCTCTCTCTCTCTCTCTCTCTCTCTCTCTCTCTCTCTCTCTCTCTCTCTCTCTCTCTCTCTCTCTCTCTCTCTCTCTCTCTCTCTCTCTCTCTCTCTCTCTCTCTCTCTCTCTCTCTCTCTCTCTCTCTCTCTCTCTCTCTCTCTCTCTCTCTCTCTCTCTCTCTCTCTCTCTCTCTCTCTCTCTCTCTCTCTCTCTCTCTCTCTCTCTCTCTCTCTCTCTCTCTCTCTCTCTCTCTCTCTCTCTCTCTCTCTCTCTCTCTCTCTCTCTCTCTCTCTCTCTCTCTCTCTCTCTCTCTCTCTCTCTCTCTCTCTCTCTCTCTCTCTCTCTCTCTCTCTCTCTCTCTCTCTCTCTCTCTCTCTCTCTCTCTCTCTCTCTCTCTCTCTCTCTCTCTCTCTCTCTCTCTCTCTCTCTCTCTCTCTCTCTCTCTCTCTCTCTCTCTCTCTCTCTCTCTCTCTCTCTCTCTCTCTCTCTCTCTCTCTCTCTCTCTCTCTCTCTCTCTCTCTCTCTCTCTCTCTCTCTCTCTCTCTCTCTCTCTCTCTCTCTCTCTCTCTCTCTCTCTCTCTCTCTCTCTCTCTCTCTCTCTCTCTCTCTCTCTCTCTCTCTCTCTCTCTCTCTCTCTCTCTCTCTCTNAATGTCCCCCAGAATTTTAGTGTCAATATGCCCCGATCACTCCGACATTATAAAAAAACACTTAATAACAAAGGGCATTATTTGAACACTAATTTAACACAACGGTACATTACTCAAGAGGTACTTAATATAATAGAAACAAATTTATCGCGATTACTTTACTCGATGGAAAAATAATCGAAGTTTTCGTAGAATTTAATATTCACCTCGAACTGTGGAAATATTTCGATCGCACCTGCTTCGGTGCTCAACACTGATTCGAAACTGACTTTCTGTACAAACATCCATCATAATAGAGTGTTTCAATTAATGATAGCGCCATCTCCTTTCAAGTAGCTGATAAGGAGAAATATGCGGTGTGCCAACTTACCTCGTATGTCAATACACCCCGGTCTCCCCTAATGTGTCGCAAAAATGGATGGTGTTTTTTACTACTGAGATTAAATTGATGACTATGATTTATGAGAAATTGAATAAAAGTTCTTTTAGTAATATTTCAATTAACATGATAAGTTACATGATATAATTTAAAGTAAACAGATTACAGAAATTTTCGAAATATACATAAAAATATTTTTAAAAAAATAGTTGAAAGATCTATTGATATACTTATTATTAAAGTTGTTCATTCATCATTAATATTCTTTATTAAATAAAAACATATGTACAAAGGAAATAACGATGAATTACAATTGAATGTCTAAAACTGCCAATGTTTTATTTAAAATTTAATTAAAAATGATACAGTCAAAATTCATTTTTTTTGATTTAATAGAATGTACCTTATATGGAAGTTTATTCATAATAAATAATGCACTTCGCTCCAATAATAAACACATTCACGTTGACAAGATTATCTGATCTTGTGAAAATCTTCTCGACATAATCTCAATTTTTGTACATCAGGATTTGTGGCATATAGTTTTTTATTGAAAAAGCTTTACTTACATGTATAAGATGTAGTATTTTCCAAATACGAAAAAACATATTCACCCTTAATTACGTACTAATGGTTATTTTTTTCGTAAAAAAGTATCCTTCGCATTTTTATTTGTTGTGACTTACGAGGCCGCATGTCTCTTACGAGGCCACATATGACCTTGCCAGCATACCACCGCTGGCCCTTCTGGCGGACAATCGAGCGCGGCTCTACGGCCACCGCCGAGAGGACGCAAAGGACAAGGAACGCTTGGCAACGCTAAGCAAGTGGCAGAAAGCATGGGACCGGTCGACGAAGACCCGATGGACGCACCGACTGATCCCAAATATCAGAGTGTGGATCAAAAGGAGGCATGGAGAGCTGAACTACCACCTCACGCAGCTCTTGACCGGGCATGGCTTCTTTAAACACCATAGCCGATGCTACGACCACAATCAAAGCGCGCAATGCCCAGTCTGCCCCTCATCCATCGAAAACGTGGAGCACGTATTCTATCACTGCCCGAGGTTCAGCGAAGAAAGAGAGAGACTACACTCCCTGCTCCGCGAGGTCATGACGCCGGAAAACACCACGAGGCTCATTCTCGCGAGCGAGCCGAACTGGCTCGCAGTTGCTTCCTTCGCCTACTCAGTCGTAATAAGACTGAGAGACGAAGAAACAGACAGGAGGGGATGACCGGATAATGCGGCTGGAAGAAGACGCCACCCCATCCAAGCCTTCATGAAGCACAAAACGCCAATCCCTCCACGCCCTTGAAGTAATGCCTAACGGCGGTTTTCGCGGGAATGGAAAAAAGGGAAATTGATGTGGATGTAACTACATAATCTATGTACAGACTAAAACCATATGCTACATTTCTACTCAATGTAAATTTCTATTTTCTCTTTCTACTAAATAAAATACACACACACACACACACACACGCTTGCCTGCTGATAAAAGGTGTGCCGTAGGGCGTGGGTTCGATCCCCAATTGGCGAATTTACGAGGTTCGTTTTTTTGCCTGGTGTGGTCGAGCCCATGACCGAGGTGGAGCTGGTACCACTCAAAAAGAAGACCCGGGCTATGTCATCAGCCTCCGAAGCGGTAAAAAAACCCGATCACTGTACGAGTTGGAAGCGATAGGATAACCATAAGTAGGAGCCCGAGGCGAGGACTCACAAGGCTGGCAATAGATGGAGCACAACACTCCCATGATGAAGTCGGAAGCAAGAACCACACTCACAAGAGGGCACTAGACAGCGAGTTCTTAAAGACGTCTAACTCAGGAGGAGATGCCAGCAATGTGTATCCACGCAGTAGACAGTTCTGAAGAAGGGGATACGACAATCGACGATGGCACCGCGCAGGATCGGAGGTTCACCAAGTAGAAAAAAGATGAGTCCCTGAACCCCTAATTGTTGCATATCACTATGTGGCGGATGGGGGATGTATGGAAAAACAACGACTAACAGAAGTAGCGGAAATGCTCAACTAACCCCGGCCTCATCGAAGCAATGCCTAACGGCGGATACCGGTGAGTGTCCCAATGGGGTGGAGTAGAAAAAAAAAATAAAAAAAAAACCCACACACACACACACACACACTCACACACTTTTATCACCCAACTTTCATGAGTTTATAAAAATTCTGCTACTACAAACACGATTTGGATCCGCAACAATAAGCTGTAGAACAAAAACTATACCATCTCAAGGGCAAAACTGTTGACTTGTCGTATATTACGTTTGCGATCGTTAGGTAATGAGTTTCTTATGTTGTGATGTTCCTACAATAAATAGTTTAAAGATGTATATATAGAGTGTGCATTGGATTTTTTTAAATATTGGAATTTATTTAATAAGGATAAGATCTCGTCTTAACACAAAGCAACAATCATTCAAGAGAATGAAAAATATTGGAAAATCGCACACGAGTTAGAAATCGATAAAGAGCTCAAAATTGTCTGATAACTGAACATTCTGATAGTGAACTATTGTAGTATAGCTGAAAACCTATCCAAATAACTGGACAGAATTTTGTTAAAATTTTTTTTCGCCAAGATTTAGAGGTTGACGCAAATGCAACAATTTCTCATGCGTGTGTAAAATTTGAAACATAACCTTAAAACGGTACTTCGGTGAATTATTGAATTAGAGGATGAATTTTTCGAGAAATCAATAATTCTAAAAGTAAAATATTGGAGTAGAGCTGTATACCTTTCGAAATCTTGCTTCATAATTTCGATCACGATTCCGCGAGATCTCGTGGTTCAATCATGTTTGACTAAAAATTTAAAAAAAACGTGATTTGACGGTAAAAAAAACTTTGGATGGTTTAATTTTTTGAACCAATGCACCAAATTATCTGAAAATTTTCATGGGACCCCCTATCGAATGATACCTATCTTATTGCTCTCTAAGTACGGGAAGTACCCCATCTCGAATTACAATTAACCTAAATTTGTTGAAAATTTATAAATTTATTTAAGTATGGCTTCATCTAAAACTCCGTCGAAAACTGCCTCAAAAACCACTGGCAGATCAGACTGATGATGCACCTGAACCGATTTTTGATTCAAAACTGATTGTTGAAGTTATGGATCTAGTTATTCGAGCAGGTGAATTAGCAATGACTGATGATCCAATAATGACACGTAGCTCGACTTTCAAACACTACTGTGATTTAGCTGCACAAATTTATGAAGAAATGCACATAGATATTTTGAGACGAACAAAGCAGAAAAAATTAACCGATTACTTTAAAAATTAAACATAGAATTGCATATATGTATTGTAAATGTAAATAAACATATATAAATAGATAAACTACTCAACAAATACGTTTATTTGTAGGTAAAATGTACATATAAACTGTGTTTTCTCGAGGTTGAGGAACGTAACCCTCTCTTTCCCATAAGAGTAAGGTCTTATTATCCGCGGTTTTGTTATACGCGGTACTTTTGAGGAACTAAACCCCCGCGTATAACGAGGGACTCCTGTACCTTTTTTCAATTTGGCGTTTTCGGTGTATATATAGCGTAACGGTTTCCGTGACCGATACTAATTCTGATGCTGGATCCTAGGCGATGTGCGTCCTCGCGCTGATCGCCGGCTGGCTCAGTTACTCGGTGCGACAAGTCGCGCCGACCGCGGCGGCGTCGTGGTCCAACCTAGGATAAAGAAACGGGAGGGTCTTGCCGAAATAATAAGAAGGGGATTAAATAGGCAAAATAATATGATATTTATTGAATGGACTTTCAAATAACGAACGCAGCAGCGCAATCGCGGACACACTCACTCGATCACACTGAGGCGCGATTGCACACGCAGGAGAGGTCGAGTACTCGAGAGGTACTTACAGTAGGTGTATGCCGTCAATGGCCGCTCGCTGTAATCGCAGCTGGCTTGACCCTCTCGCTCGTGTGGGCTGCTGCTGGCTTGCACAGTTCGCGAAGTGGCAATAATAGAAAAATAACGTGATTCTAATTCACAATTCAATTCGTCGGAGATACTTCTCGCGAATACACCGATCCGTCTCGATCAACCCGCGTCGAATATACGCCCGCACAAGTCGTGCGAATCTCGCCTCACGCACTTGCCACGTTCAGTCGTAATTATTATCTCGCGACACGGTCGAATTTGGAGCAATGCGCACGATGCTTACTCATCCACGATCACCGAGTATCTCCGCGTCTCCACGCGCGTCACGCGCTCGCAAGACGCTCTGATTGGTCACGTGACCAATTAGCCGGCCCTTGCTCCGTAAGGAAGAAGGAGACAGGCGATTCCGCGTGCGATGACAAGCGGACTCTCTCTCGCACACACACACTTACATACACGCGCGTCGCTGCGGCTGCTGCGTCAGGTACATTTTCGTGTCTATGTCCCATCACAGTGGGACTGCGTGCTAAAGAAGGGAGAGGCCTGTGACAGCGTAACACGACTGTCACACCCCCCGCGCCCAGACGTTGGTAGCTTCAGCGTATCAACTCGAGATTCGCTCTCTCCTTTTTCCACCAAAGAAAAAAACAATTTTAATTTTTCAAAATTTTACTTTCTGATTTTACTCAGTGTAAAAAAAAAGTAATTTTATTTCATTCTCAATAAATAGGTTTGACTTGAATTTGATTTTATTATTTCTAAAAAAAAACCATTATTTATTTTTACCATAACTTGAAAAAAAATTTTTATATATCATGGCAATTTGGGGTGGAGTACGCGTGCAATCTGGTTTCGGGCGATCTCGCATCCATTTTCTCGTACTTTATTTTCATACGCACCTGATGTTAGGAAAAGAAGGGGGAAGATCAATGAACATCTCTTACAATTTCTTTTTTTTTTCTATTCTTGTAAATGTTCGAGAAATATTCGAACAGTTATGAGCGAGAGGCTTGTACACGCACACGTTCACGTGCTGTACAAGCGTCGGTGTGATTCTCACTGTGCGGCGAGAGATGGCGTCGCGCCGCGGCACGTGCCAACGGCATCTCTGCTATCTGCGCATTGTTCGCGATCTCGTCCTTCTCGTTTCTGCACTCGCCAAGTAAGCATCTCGAGTGTGTGTCTCGTGCGACAACAATTTTCACCTACAACAAATCCCGACGTCATCTCAACCAACTCTACTTTGAACATCATCACCAAGAACTTCTCACCAACTCGACTGCTCCAGTTAAATCAACAAGCGTAAGCCAGTTCAACAAGGACTCATCAAGCTTCTATCATCGCTACACTCATCAAGGCTCAACTCATCGGTTTGCGAATCGGAGTCAACTCATCGATTGCGACCAGGTAAAGAAACCATCCAGACTGCAATTGAAGACCAATAATGTCTACTGCAGGCCTTGTGGAATCTTTTTGTCATCACCTCAACTCTCGGGATTATTTCGGCGCATCTCAATCGCACGAGCACACGACGAGTGAAAGTGAGGTTACACGTAGCCATGTGCAATCTCGAGTGATCTCGATCAACTCATCCGGCTGCTCACACCTGCGCACGAGAGGATTAATTTAACCTCTTGCGTGTTGCTCCAGTCTGCTCACAAATCAAGTTCAACTCGCTGTGAACTCAAGAGAAGTGTTGCACGTTTCAAGTGCAACAACTCACGACAAATCAGAGTGGATTAATATAATCAAACTTAGTACTGACAATTCAAAGACTCTTTGATAATTAAGTGTGAATTAATACAATCTCGCTTTGCGTCGACTACTCAATTTCTTTGTGCAATTATATTGACAACTCAAGTGTAAACTCAATTGACAATTTCAGTGAACTCACCATCTTTACAATTGTTATAAATATTTGAATTAATTGACTCAGTTTTTCATTAAATTAACAGTGATTTTGAGTGAAAATAAAGAAAATTGTGAAAATAGAAATTTATGAGATTTTGCAGTGTTTTCCTTTGAGACCCTATCATGCACCCATCCAATTTTTTTATAATTTGTTTAAACAATTCTCAAACAGTAAATAACTTTATTTATCATAGCTTAGGAATAAAAACATAGTCAGGTTGGCGCGTCTCGCGCTTCGTTCTTCATATTAATCGATTTTATTTTTTTTTTCTCTTTTTCGTCGCGGGCGTGATTCCCCTTTTTTTAATCGCGCGAATTTTAACAATGCGAGATATAACTTGTCATGCGAGCTGAATCGGTTTGCCGCGCAGTCGCTCACTTTTTATTCGAATTACAAAAAAAAAAAAACCAGATGTGAAACATCGATGCTTGTGTTGGGATTTTCTGACTTTTCTTTTTCTTGATTTTTCTTAATTTCCTCGTTTTTTTGATTCATGTTTTTTGTTTTTTTGTTTTCTTACTTTTTACTTGTTTGATTTTAGATTTTTGTATCAAATTGATTTTTTTTTGATTTTTCAAGTTTTAATTTGTTTTTAATTTTTTACTTCTTTTTTTGTTTCGACTTTTACTTGTTCGATTACTTTTGAATTCTTTAATTTTCTTAAATTAATAGTAAGATGTTTCACATCTTGCAGCTGTTCATAAACAGCTGATTTTTTTCAATTTTTTCAATTTTCAATTAGATTTTTTTACTTTTTTTTTACTTATTTTTTTGTTTCGACTTTTACTTGTTCGATTACTTTTAAATTCTTCAATTTTCTTTAATTAATTTATAAAGATGTTTTACTTCTTGCAGCTGTTCATAAACAGCTGATTTTTTTTAATTTTTTCAATTTTAAATTTGTTTTATTAATCAAATTAGTGCATTGAGCTATTATCATTCGTTGTATGTTAATATAACATGATAAAAATGTCGACTTCCCTTAAGAACACACACACTTATAGACAAGTATACATACATGCAGTAATAAGTATCAGATTTAACAACGTGCATGATAGTGCATAGTCTCGCAACGTACACGCATAGACAACACATACGTATTTTATGTATTAGCGATACGCATAAGCAAGAGAGAGAAAGATATCTCAACGCAGTCAATCCCGTGAGCTGAGCCGACTGCTGTTGCTTATGCTGTTACGTTGCCTCGTGCGTATACGTAAACACAGGCATACGCGCGTCGAGTCTCGGCAGCGGGCAGCAGCAGAAAGCAGTTCTGTAGCTGGCGCGGCAGCCAATCACAGCGCGTAGCGCAAACCGACGCTGTATAGGCAAATCTACTACCAAAGTTGCGCTCGCTCGGACGGACGGACGGACGGACGGACGGACGCTCGGTTTTTACGGGTTTACCCCTGACACCAAACGCGAATATAGATGTTTCACATCAAAATCAGTCGGTCAGCCCGCCGCGTCGTCGCGTTATTCACCCATTTATTCGAGGCCCGGGTGACACTTTAAGCGCACGCACAGAAGAACACATCTGAAGTTATATCTTCATTCGTCGTTGTTTATTGGTCCTGACGTAGATGGTTCGCCCGGTTTGGGCATTCTCGACCGCGGAGTACGCCAAGCAGCCCGCAGACCCAGCAGTTCCTCGGTCTCGGCGGCGCGGGCAGTGGAGCTCCTCCGTGGGCTTGCACGCGTTGTCGCTCAAGTGCCGCCAACCTGCCCCGCTGCTGCAGAGCACGGGCCTGTTGTTCCGTCTGCCGCTGGAACTCGGCGAGTTGTTGTCGCACCAGCTCCTCCTCTCGCAGCACTCTCAGCTCTTCTCTCCGTTGTCGGAGAGCTCGATTTGCTGCGGCGATCATCTCGCGTCGAGTTGTCACTCGCAGTAAGTCGTCGCTGGCTGCAACTGGGAGGACCCGCGCCTCGTCTTGTAGCTCGATTTCGTTTTCCTGGGTCGCCTTCTCGGCGTCGATGACTGCGGCCGGAAGGGTAGGCGTCTCGTCTGTCCGCTCTACCTCGCTGGCTCGGGCTGTCTCCTCGGCGTCGCCGGCCATGACCAAGAGGGCACGTTCATCGTTTGCCAGTTTCACCTCGTTCACGGGGACGGTATTTGCGGCGTCGTCGTCTGCGAGTGGAACAATTTCAGCCTTGTTCTCGGGTGCGGACACTTTTGATTCGTTGTTGGTGACGTCTATGTTGACTTTACTTTTCTCTCTCTTTTTTTTTCTTGGATTTAGGCGATTTACGCAGATGTCGAGGAGCGAGTTCACTTGACGGCAGTTGCGGTGATACGGACTCGTGCGTGTGAGTCGACTAGTTGTGATGCGGTTCGCGCTGCGCTCCTGGCGGTCACTTGCTTCGTTCGGCCTTTGTGCCTGTCGCTGCGTTCGCTCGCAGTGTCAGCTGCCTTTTCGCTTGTGCGCGCGCGCTCATGTGTTGCGTGAGTCGATGTTTGATTCGACGGCGAGTTGTTACACGCTTTGAGCGAGTTTCGCTGCTCTCGCGCGCGTCATTCGAGGGGCCGGTACAATGTCTTTCTCGGTCGTAACATTCGAATCGGCGCCAGCCGGTACAGCATCGTGCTCGACTGCAGCTGGGCCCCGTACCTTTCGCGCGACAGGCTTGCCGCTTGGATTTTGCGCGACCCCGCTTCTCTTTGGTCGTCGTACGGCTGTGATTCGATTCACGACGATGCGCTGTTGGCGTGTCCTTGGCGACTTTTTCGATTTTGCAGCTGGGGTATTTTCTTTGATCGGAGGAGAATTTTCTTCGCTGACAGAAGAGGCGAGTTCGTCATCGCTAGGATCCTCCTCGAAGTCGATCGGTCGTAGGTCGTTTGTCGCTGATTCACAGACGAAATTTCCTTGTTCGTCGCTGATCTCGTACACGTTCGAGCCGAGGACTTAGAAGACGACGTAAGGTCCTGTAAACGGATGGACCATCTTCGAAGCGATACCGCCAGAACCTGATGATAAAATTCGATTTTTGCGCCAGACTTGATCGCCAACATGGTATACGACGTCGCGATGCCTTGCGTCGTAGTATTTAGCCTGCCGTTCTTGTGCATCTCGCGAATTCTTTGCAGCAAGTTCATGAATTTCTTTCATTTGATTCATGCGATCACGCCAGTGGTTTATCTGCTCTGCTTCGTCGTCTTCCGCAGCGGCCTCGTCCTCTTGCTGGCGTACGGTATTTCCTGGCAGCGGGTGGCGGCCCATATTTAAAAAGGCAGGGCTTATTTTCGTCGACTCTTGCGTAGCGGTATTATACGCGAAAGTGAGTTCAGGCAGGTGTACGTCCCAGGTATTATGTTTTTCCTCGATATATGCGATTATTCTCGTCTTGAACGTGCGGTTCACGCGTTCAGTAGGATTTTGGTGGGCAGCGTACGGCGCGATGGTGGTGTGTTTCACGCCTCTTTCCTTCAGGAATTGGTCGACAATTTTATTTTTAAATTCGGTGCCGTTGTCTGAGTGGAATATATCGGGCACCCCGAATCTCAAAAAGATCCGCTCGTTGAGCTCGCGCCGAATCGTGTGGGCGTTGGCCTTGCGAATTGGGATGACTTCCACCCATCGCGTAAATTCGTCCACAAAAACGAGAATATATTCGTTGCCTCGGGCCGTCCGAGGAAAGGGCCCCATAACGTCGCCAGCGACGACGCTCCAGGATTTTGTAAACGGGCGCCTTCCCATCAAGCCTGCCGGCAGAAGCTGTTGTACCTTGCATTGCTGACATATTTGACATGCCTTTACGTATCGCGTCACCTCGCGATGCAACGAAGGCCAATGGTAGCGTAACGCAATGCGCTCGTAGGTCTTGTGTCTGCCAAAATGTCCTGCCGTCGGTTCTTCGTGATTTTCGCGCAGAATTTCTCGGCGCTTATGTTTTGGCACGAGCAATTTCCAGGCATCCTGATCCTCGATTAAGTCTTCGATCGACGCATCAGGCCGGTAGTGGTACAATCGATTACCAACTACTTTGTGCCAAGGAAATTTTTGCGGCTCGCGCTGTACGTCGGTGAAGAGTTCGCGGTACCACGCGTCCATTTCGTCTTCGATGGAAAGCGAAGAAAATTCGCAACTTTTGTCGTCCTCTTCGTGAAGGCGCGAAAGTGCGTCAGCGACAACATTTTGGCTTCCTTTCCGATGCAGGATTTCGTAGTCGTACTGTTGGAGCTCTAGGGCCCAACGAGCTAGCCTGCCCGTCGGGTTCTTCAAATTATGAAGCCACTTCAAGCTGCTGTGATCCGAGATCACCTTGAAGTGGTATCCTTCGACGTACGGGCGGAATTTCTGAACCGCCCACAGTACGGCCAAACATTCTCGTTCTGTGACAGAATAATTTCGCTCGGCGGCATTCATCGTGCGGCTCGCGAAACACAACACGCGCTCGGTGTTGTCAATCATCTGAGTGAGCACTGCTGCAAGGCCCGTATCGCTCGCGTCTGTTTGAATTACGAATTCATGTTCGAACGACGGCTGGTTCAACACCGGAGCAGTAGCAAGCATGCCTCGGATTTTCTCGAACGAATTTTGTTGATCCTCCGCCCATGTAAATTTCACTCCCTTGCGGGTGAGTCGTGTAAGCGGCTCAGCGATCGTCGCAAAATTCTCCAAGAATTTCCTGTACCAGGAAGCCATTCCAAGGAAACGACGCAATTGCTTCAGAATCTTCGGCGCCGGGAAATTGGCCATAGGCGCGGTCTTGTCAGGATCCGGTCGTATCCCTTCGCGATCCACGATCACGCCTAAAAATTTGACCGAGGCTTGGAAGAAGAAGCTCTCCTCTCGATTAATCGTCAAGTTAGCGTCGGCGATGCGCTTCAACACAAGCTCCAGCTTCTCCAAGTACTCCGTATACGTGCTTGACACAATGATAATATCATCTAACAAGGAGACCACATGAGATGCGGGTCACCAAATGTCCTGAAAATTTTTTTCTAGTCTCCTGGTATCTAATAATAAAACCCCCTATGCTTAGTTTGATCCAATGGGCCTTAGGGCCCATTTTAAAAATCATTTTTTAGTTTATTGAAAAATCTTTGTGATTTTCTAACTCGTAATAGGACATTTTAAACGGAAAATTGCACAATGTACAAGTCTCAGAATTAGTCAAAGAATTCATTTGAATTTTTTCAGAATTTTTGAAACCTACTATCACTTATTTTGAAAGGTCTCTGAAATTCTTAAGAAAAAAGTAAAAACGCGTTAAATTTGAGCCTTTGAAAATAGGTGATAGCAGCTTGCGTGAGGCGCTGCGCTTCTAACTCGAGCTTCTGTTGGTATCGGCGATCTATGCCGTAACACCGGCGTGCTGCAGTGCAGAAGTCTTCCCACTTTGTCCACTGTGAGCGTTCTTGTCGGCACCATAGTCGTGCTTGGCCCGTTAACAGCTCGGTGATGCTGTTCAGCAAGTCTTCGTCAGATAAGCGTGCCAGTCGCTGGCACTCCCCCACGCACTGATAAATTTTTCCACGCTGCTGCCTTTTTCACCGTTAAATTCGACCTTCCATTTGCGAACGATTGTGCCTACATCGCTATGATACGTCGATGTATTCAACATTGATCGAGGATCCGAGGAAGCTCCCCCGCTCCTAGACGGATCATACACGGCGCTCGTTGCAGAAAACGGTGATGATTTGTGTGACGGGTGTTGACGTGATTTTTCTGCATTTTTCGTGTCGACTATTGGCGAACTTGATGCGTTGTCGCGATTATAATAGTCAAGTCTGAAGGTATCTTGAAAGTTGATTTGTTTTTGTTTCGTGCCACACAATATCGGGTTTAATCGCGTACTGCTCGCTAGCTGGGACAGCAGCTCTTTATTTCTCTGTGCCAGTAATTCGTTGCTTTTGGTCAGCTGGCATAGTTCTAAGCTAGTTCGTTCTTTTGTCTTTTGCAGTTCTCGTTGCATCTGCCGTGAGCACAGTTGGATCTGCCGTTTTCTCGTGCTCTTCGCTGGCCAACGTCTCATCATGCTCGCTCGTATCTAAATTTAATTTTGTCGTTAAATTTAGTAGTTTTTCGTCGCGTCTCGCTCGACTTGTTGCTTCGTCGCATGCGGTGTCGCTTGGAGCAAAATCATTTGCTGTATAGTTCCCTTTCAATCGGTTGATTAAGATGTGCTCTTGGTAATCGCGATCACCGTCGGATTTTAACTTCAATTCTTTGAGATATGCGACTCGAGTCTCTTCGTTGAGCTCTTCGATAAATTCATATAGCTTGTATTTACGCTTCGTGCTGTCGTTGAGATCCATAGTCATGACGTATTTATCTTCTTTCTTGATATTCGATCGCGCTGATGTCTTCTTTTCACGTACGCAGTATTAGCTGCTCGCACGCTATACGTCCTATAGTGCGTGCAGCTGTATAGGTGTTTGTGTGTCGCTCGCGCTACGCACTGTACCGTTTGTTTACGTCGCGCGACTCGCTCCGATTTTTGAATTCCGCGAATTCCTAACTACGCAGTTACAGTTCTTTGTGTCGCTTGACTATTTTTGAGGTTACACAAATTCTTTCCTTTTTATTTTAATTCTGTTCTAGCTAACTTTTTTCATACAACATACACGCGTGACGCTGCTGTGTAATTTTTGATTTTACTGGGGCCGACGAATTTGCGATTCTCGCGTAAATCAATTTTACGACAAATTTACATACGGTAATCTATAGGCACGACTCTTGGGCACCACGCAACGGTGCACCCATGTAATTACAATGTTTTTTACGCGTACAATTACTAATTAATTGCCACTTTTAGTTGGCAATAACGGTGGTGTAACGGTTCCCGTGACCGCTCCGATATTCACAGGGTAATCCTAGGCGATGCGCGTCCTCGCGCTGATCGCCGGCTGGCTCAGTTACTCGGTGCGACAAGTCGCGCCGACCGCGGCGGCGTCGTGGTCCAACCTAGGATAAAGAAACGGGAGGGTCTTGCCGAAATAATAAGAAGGGGATTAAATAGGCAAAATAATATGATATTTATTGAATGGACTTTCAAATAACGAACGCAGCAGCGCAATCGCAGACACACTCACTCGATCACACTGAGACACGATTGCACACGCAGGAGAGGTCGAGTACTCGAGAGGTACTTACAGTAGGTGTATGCCGTCAATGGCCGCTCGCTGTAATCGCAGCTGGCTTGCCCCTCTCGCTCGTGTGGGCTGCTGCTGGCTTGCACAGTTCGCGAAGTCGCAATGATAGAAAAATAACGTGATTCTAATTCACAATTCAATTCGTCGGAGATACTTCTCGCGAATACACCGATCCGTCTCGAATATACGCCCGCGCAAGTCGTGCGAATCTCGCGTCACGCACTTGCCGCGTTCAGTCGTAATTATTATCTCGCGACACGGTCGAATTCGGAGCAACGCGCACGATGCTTACTCATCCACGATCACCGAGTATCTCCGCGTCTCCACGCGCTTCACGCGCTCGCAAGGCGCTCTGATTGGTCACGTGACCAATTAGCCGGCCCTTGCTCCGTAAGGAAGAAGGAAACAGGCGATTCCGCGTGCGATGACACGCGGACTCTCTCTCTCTCGCACACACACACTTACATTCACGCGCGTCACTGCGGCTGCTGCGTCAGGTACATTTTCGTGTCTATGTCCCATCACAGTGGGACTGCGTGCTGAAGAGGGGAGAGGCCTGTGACAGCGTAACACGACTGTCACACAATATACTCAGCTGAATCCTTGTCTTTTTTTTCCCAGGTACTACATTGTTTGCAGAATTTATTTTTGACAACTATATCAACTACTTTTCCTGATCTATTTCCAATAAGGAGTGCAGCACCTTGCCGTGAAGAAAATCCAGGTGTGCGCCAAGTACCATCTCCTGACACAGTCAACTCATGACTTTTACTGAGCTGAATTTCTTCGGTGGCAGCTTGGTGCATAGATTTTTCAGCAACACCTTCGGAAGCATTTTGCATGGTGTTGACAATCGAATCTTATGTCTTCTGTTCCATTGCTTTGGATTAGTCTAATAATCCACAGACGGTCTCAATTCCAGCTAATCCTCAGCCTAAGTTTCTCATTGCAAAAACAATTCTTCTGTTTATCTCATACACATTTTTTTTAGGTCCAATTTTTTTTGATGGTGTAATTGAAGGAGAACTGTCACACAAGTCGCACTCAATATTCACCATGAATCCAAGTCCACCAACTGAAGACTCGACAATATTATCTTTCCACCACAGTTACACTTTAAATTTTCTTGCAGAAATGGTAAAAATATAGAAAAATCTATTAGACGATACTGTGCAGGTCCAGCTTCAAAATCACACGTTTGAGTCTGCAATTTTGATGTCGAAGCAGACTTTTCATAGATTGAAGATTCTTCTACAGATCTTTTCTTTGCAATGAGCAATTTTGGTGTAGGATCAGGTTCTGTGTACTGATTTCCTTTGAAAACTACGTGTCTTACTCGCCTAATAGATCTCTTCCTTTGTGGATTGCTTCTCAATCTCATTCTTCCAAATTCCATTATAAAATATTAAATAATCTAATTCTAATCTAACTATAAAATAATCTAAATAATTGAAATTACAAACACTTATTGAATCTTTAGAACACCCTATTCTAATCAAAAACTAAGAAAAACTAATAGTTATTATACACTAATGTAATATTTTATACTAATCTAATACTATACTTTAAAGCTAAGTAAATAAAAAAATCTAAGAATTGCAATGACAATAAATACTATTATTAAATTTAATCTACTCACTAAAAGTTATTATAAAAATAATTATTAAGATTTTAAACTAACCTCTAAGCAATAAACTAAATACTGTAATTTTTCTTGTATTAAAAATGTACTACTAATTTTTAATTAATGCTAAAAACTACTATACGTTAAAAATAATTACTGTGAAACTATCAATAATATTAAACAATTGATACTGGAGAAGAAAAAGAGTAGAGAAACCTATCGATTTGGAGACGATACTGTTGAAAAAAGATTTTTGTAATGGAACATCGTTTGACTTAGTGGACTTCCGAATCGAATTCGCTAAATGGAGCGAATTTCTTAAATTTGAAAAAAATTCCCTAGGGCCGTAAATAGAGGACTCTTTCGATTTTTTAAATTTGGTAAACGGCGTTCGAAAGCTTGAAACATTTTCTATAAGAAAAGTGAAAAAAAAAAATTTCGATTTTTCAAACTTTTAAGCTCTCTATAGGCCCTTAATAGTCACTAATAGAGCCGGTTTTATGAATATTCTGGAATAATACGTTCAATTAATGGACATAACGGCCAGTTATACGCATATGACCCTTTATATTATTGAGAATTCAATGAGCAATAATATAAGCTAGTCTCCACGGTTTTCAAAAATTTTGTTGTGCATTTTCATGTCGTAAGTACTTGCAACATGAAAAGACTGTTTTTTAAGTGCATTTTATCGATGCATCCATGGTTCCAAGGGATCCTTGGAAAACCTCTGTTATGCTTCTTATAGTAGCAAATATAGCATGTTATAGGGTAAATCTGCTGTTAAAGCATGATTCCTTGAAGCGACTTATTCAGTTACCTGATAGTCATTAATAGAGCCGGTTTTATGAATATTCTGGATTAATACGTTCAATTAATGGACGTTATGGCCAGTTATACGCATATGACCCATTATATTATTGACAATTCAATGAGCAATTATATTAGCTAGTCTCCACGGGTTTCAAAAATTTTTTTTTGACTTCTCATGTCGTAAGTACTTGCAACATGAAAAGACTGTTTTTTAATTGCATTTTGGCCATTCTTTTGCATTGCATTTCAGTAAAACTTCAAACAGCTGTATTTCCAGTTCTAGAGGACTTGGAAATTTTTTACATACACCAAATTAGAGGTCATTTCATGCTCTTTAAGACCATATAACTATCATTGAGGTTCAAGTTTGTCTAGAATGTGTTACTTTTAAGAAACTGAAAAAAAAATAACAAATGTAGTTTCGAGCGCGACACAACATTTTGGACGTTTTATACTGTAACTTCAGCAAAAATTTAAAAAACACTATACAAATTTATATGGTTGGAAAGGCCTTTAAAAGACGAAGAAATTGGTTACTTGTTCGTCTTAAAAGCAGCAAAATTACGCAACGTACAGCTGTGCGAAGATAGAAAAAGAACAAAAAAAAAATTAATGTAACGTAATTTTTCGACCTTCCTATGACTATATCTTTGCTTCTAAGGCACCCAGAGGGCTAAAATTTGACAGAGAAACTCCATCCAACATGTAAAACAGGCCCTGAAACTTTTAGCCCAATCGGCCAATCCAGCCCAGAGAAATTTGGCAACGATTTCATACTGAAGCATAAAAATATTGTTTTTACGAATTTCAAACTTCAGGCTTCATGCGCCACCTGAAGACATAATTTGTTCGCGCCCAGCTCGCGGCTTTTCCCTTTTTTATCTTAAACTTTCAATAAAATACTATTACAAAGCGATCGGCGTCAAAAGTGTTTTTTCGTTCCGCCCTAATGTACAATGTATTGGCGATTTATATTTGCAATATATCGGCGACGTCTCGCCGAGTTAATCGCCGATATGTTGCAACTATAGAGGCGTATGGACACTCGCTCATGTATTGCGGATATATTGCTAAAAAAAATAAACTTTTTCTAGGAATATGTTGCCTATATATTGCCACTTGAAACTTTTGAAAAAAAATCATATTTGCATCATTTTCTTTTTATCATAATTATAAGCATTATTCATTTCAGATAAATGTATGATTAAAAATTATATTTATTTATCATAACATATAACATCACGCGTTTATAAATTAAGACATAAAATTATGATACATTTACAAGATATTTTTTAAAATGTTTACAACAATTATTTTTTCTGCACTTCGCTGTGGCTTCATGGTTGCACAGCGATCTCTGGATATAGACATTTCCGGATCAGCATTGATCAGAAAATAGGTTGCTTGGAAATTTAACTCAATTTAACAATTGAGCACGGAGACATCCTGCCTGGGAAGTCGAACAGCGTGCGCAGGCATAATCGGATATTAATTTCGTTTATACATCAGATAAACGCACAGCGTGATACAAGAAATCAGCGGAGTGTACGATTAAACTACTAAAAAATAGGTGTTTATACAAAGTCTGTGATATACATTAATATATTGAACAAATTATAATAATTAAAATACGGCGAACTATATACATATAAAGACGAACTTTAATAGTACGGTGAATATAGATATACAGATATACGTATTCAATACGCGAGGTACAGAATTTACGCAGACTCCTGTGTAATTTTTTTTCTTCTGGACGAATAAATATTTCACGAATAACAAAAGTGTTGGCGACGAAAGTGAGAAGAAAAAGAACATAATCATGTCCAGTAATACTGTGGAGGCTAGTAGCAACAACAAACAGTCTACTTCAGCAGTTACTACTGCCCTTAGCAAGGAGGGTCAAACTAAACTTGAACAGGATGAGACTGAGCTTGAGCCAGAGCAGAACAGGGAGAGCGAAAACCCAGAACAATATGGAGCCTCGAAAAATCTGATGAGACTGAGTCTGAGGGATGAGACTGAGTCTGAGCCAGAGCAGGACACGGAGAGTGAAACGCGAGATTTCTCTAAAGTGGACGATTTGTCGTGTGAAGAATGCGTGAGCGAATAGATGCGGCATCTTTTTGCGAAGAAAATGACGAAGAAACCATAGTCGAAACAGTGACACAAATGACTGAAAACTTCAAGAAATTTGGCGAAACAATGACAGACATGAAAGCTAAAATTGAAGAAATTCAACGATTCCTGTTGACAAAGAAAAAAATTGGAAGCACCAAAAAAATATGTACGGAAACGGAGGAGAAAATTGTATTAGAATATTTTATTAACAAGGTTCAGAATGAGGAGGCTGAAAATTGGCACCAAAATGATTTTTGGATGCCAGTCATTCAACAGACTCCATCGCTAATGGATGCAAGGCGGACGCCAAACGCGGTTAAAATGCATTTTCGGAGAGTCAGAATCCATGCAATGGATAAACTTTATAACATGACCGATGAAGTTAAAAGTAAAGTAAAACATGAAATCGCGAAGCATGTTCACAATTTTGAATAATTAATTTAGTTAAGCACAGTTTTGGCCCGTTTCGGGCCGGGTGGGCGAAATTTCCCACATTTTTTCCGGCGCTGTAGACTTTGGGAGGGGAATGTCTGGTAGATGTTTGGATGGTCCTTTCTGACGTGAAGTTTTGTGAACTTTCCGAGTCCAGTGTCGGATTTTCGGTGTAACTGGCAGGTCGGGGGTTGTGGATGGTTTTGTCCAAGGAAACGTGATTTAGAAGAAGGGTTTTTCTTCTTTTCGAATTTTCGCATGGGGATCTTTTGGGTCCTGGCGTCTTCGGTGCAAGTGGGGCAAGTGGAGAAAAGAAATACGATTCGTCGGCTACATCTTGACGCCGCGGGGAATTTCGATCGAAGAAGGAAAAGTCGACGCTATACGACGTTTTCCAACACCGACAACCACTACACAGGTAAAAGGGTTTCTGGGAGTTATTAATTTTAACTCCAGGTTCACAGAGAAACTAGCCGAGACAAGCGCACCGCTGATTGAGTTGACAAAGAAGTCTACTCAATGGCGTTGGACAGACACAGAGGAGCGAGCCTTCATCGATACGAAGGAACTTTTTTGCCGATCCATACTCCAACACCACCCGATAAAGGACAAACCATTCATCCTTTACACCGATGCAAGTAACACCGCACTCAGTGCAGCTCTTTGCCAAGAGCCAGAAGAAGGTGATATACGAGTACTGTATCTGGCCAGCCGCACGCTAAAAGGAGCCGAGAAAAATTACTACACCACCGAACTGGAACTCTTGTTCATCGTCTGGGCATTGAGCAAATTTCGCAGCTACGTCTACGAAAGTCCGATCGACATAAGGACGGATCACCAAGCTCTTACGTACTTGCGAACTTGCAAGTTCCTGAGTCATAGATTACTCCGTTGGAGCCTCGCAATCCAGGACTATCAAATAAAGATTAGCTACATTCCAGGTAAAGAGAATATCTTAGCAGACATGCGAAGTCGCATACCGAACACAGATGAGTCAGTGCCACAGCAAGCAGTCATCTACGTGGTATTGGCGAGAAGACCCGATGAGAAAATACTTCGAGATTTACAGGACATCAAGAAGTACCAAGAAGAAGACAAACAAATACAACGAGTCCTCGATAAGGGAGGAACCGACATAATCATCGATGAACGAGGAATATGCACAAAAACCACGAAGCAAGGTAATAAAATCTACTTACCTCGCGTTCTCCTTTGTTCACTAGCATCCGCAGTGCATCAACTATACGCACTCGTCGGAGCGAGGAAAGTCGCCGCCATGATCGCTGAAGACTTTTATAAGCCAAACATCGTAAGAGAAGTCGCCAAGGCACTCAAAACATGTGATTCGTGCCAACGCAACAAAACCAACAAACGGGCAATGCAAGGACTCACACAACCAATCATACCCGAGGGACCGAACGAGCTGCTGTCAATTGATTTTATAGGGCCATTTCCAGCAGGAATCAAGGATTATCGTTACATCCTCGTTACACTCGACGTGTCCACGAAGTTTGTCCAACTGTACTTGATCGTAAAGGCCACGTCACACATTGTATTCAACCGCATAATCGATGACTACGTCAAGAAATATGGGATGATAAAAAGAATCCAGAGCAACAGAGGATCGCAGTTTACTTTGAAAACGCGGCGAAAGGCGATGAAGAATCAAGCATCACCATGCAGGTCATAGATTTGACGGAAGACGACGACATGCTTGAGGTAGTGGAAGTGCACATAAGACCGCGGCCAAGCCACCATGACGACCACATCATCATCGACCTCACCCGAGAGGAGATTGAGCCGGCGATCGCACAATCCAGCCCACGAAGGCAAGATTGCGACAACCAGGCTGATCAACTCGAGGAGGTACGTGAGATACGCCGAAGGCAGGCACATTTCAACTGGTGGTTCAACGGACTGCGCGCCGCTGGGCTCCTCAATCGACCTGAAAACGCACAAGAAGTAAATGCCGCCGCGCGCGGAAGCCCGCCGCATTCGCCCAGCAGTCGGTCTCGAACGAGCAGCACCAGTACCTCACAGCACACAACACCATCGTCGTCTGCCCCCTCCAATCACGCAATGTCCGACATCAGCTCCGTGTCGCTCTCTCAGTACGTCGACAGGGAGAATAGGGAGGCTGAGGAGGATGCACGGGAAAGAGCAGAGCTCGTTCGTCGGATAATACACCCATCCAGTGACGACGAGACGATGCCGTCCCGGCCACCCTCCGCACTCTACGACCCAGCAAAAAGCAACGACGACAGCGACGACGTTAGCAGTGTCGTCAGCTCCTACGTCGGCGCGGACACGACCGACACGGATGACGGATATTATACGTGTCTCACCTCGTAGCCGACAAAGAACTGCGAAATTCCTTTTTTATTTTTTTTAGAAACCACAACAGATCCGAAAGGATGAAAAGTTTTATTTTTTGTTTTAAAGTTCAGTTCCTTATTGACGATAAAGAGGAACGTCAGACTTAGTTTATTTTTAACAAACAGTTCTTTTACGTATGTTACAATTGACGACGAGTAAATGTCGGATTTATTTTGTTATATTTCATTACATTTTGTTATATTTTGTTACATTTTGTAATATATTCAACAAACAAATACTTTATGTATGACGACGAGTAAAGGTCGGATTTATTTTGTTATGAGACAAGAAACGGTCATGTTTTGTTTAGTACGAGAGCGTATCTCAGTACGACCAATGATTACAAGAATATACGACCTTTTTTTATTTTCTACATACACAAATTTAAATAAACTTTCATTAAAATTTTCCCAACCGATGATCAAATTTAAATAAAAGTTTAGGGGAGCTATGCAACGGTACTACTCGATCGGAGCACTCGCGAGCAGCCTTACCGACACACTCGTGACCACAGGGGAGGTCCGAGCAAGTCGGTGACGGCGAGCGAAGGAGAGCGAGGACCAATTGAGCACGCGTAACGCCCCACCGAAGCCCACGGGACAAGATACGCTTGTACTCGTGCGACGGCACTCGTCGCAGCGCCGAGAGTCCGCCTGAGTGGGAAGAGTTCCTCTCTCTCTCTCTCTCTCTCGTAATTTACATAGAAAAACGGCGGCGAAATGACCTAATTAGCGGGGCAGGACCTGGATAGGTGGGAGAGCGCACCGCGACCTATAAAAGGCGCGTGCAAGGACCACTCGGCACTTATTGTCACAAATTACAAAACCAGGCCCAGGTCTAACCAGGCATCAGCCTATATTTTAAGTTAGCAGGCCACTCGTACCGCAACGTCAAAGCACGTCGCCACTAACGTGGTAGTCGTGCTGACGGAGGCTTACCTGGAAAGGTAAGACTCAGCCGCAAGCTCTTTCGCCCAGCGAAGAGTCCGGCTTTTTATTTACGAGTACGTGCCAAGGCGCGTCGCTTTATTGTGTTCCACACACGAGGTAGGCGTGCAGACAGAGGTCACCCCTCCTGGGTGGACTCAATCGGTAGTCCTATCACGAATAGTGAAGGGTCCGATTTTTTAAGTGCAGTGTTGATTATTGCAAGTAGTGAGTTTTTGTTATTCCTTTCTATAGTGCAAGTGTGCTCCAACGCTACCCACGACTCAACCACTGGCGCAGGCGACGTCACCAACGGGAGAGCGGACAAGAGACTCAACATCGGCAGCGCAGAAAAAACTAAATTGTAAAGTATAGTGCATATGTAAAATTCCCCCCTAGACGCGATTTCAATAAAACTTAAATACTTATTCAAATAATTAAAAAGACAATACACGTTTCACATGTCCAGTGACTCGTCCCAAAAATATCCTAAATTAATATTAATCTGAAAACCCTTACGCGACTCAAACGAGCAACGTACGCGCAAGGGAGTGCCCCACGACGACACATAGTCGCGTAATATAAAAGGTAAGCTACTCGCCAGAATTAGAGAGAGAGAGAAAGAGAGACCCGCGGTGCTCTCGCCTAGGAACGAGCGTGTCTGCGTACACAAGCACCCGCGAGCAGTCTCGTAAGAGTTAAATACGTTGCAATATATATATAAATAAATAGAATTGCACATCAAAAGGTGCGGTAGCACCTAGCCGGCAAAGTATAAAAAAAAATTATTAAAAAATTTTCGAGAACAAATTTTCCAAAAAAACAAAAAACCGCTGCCAATGTATTGGCAAGTAGCTTCCTCATACTTTTTCTTCAACTTTAAAATAATTTGGAAATATTAATATCATCTTTTCTAATTTTTTTCACAAAACAGTTTCAATCATAAATTATTTCTGTTTGTGGAATCAATTGCCAATGATCTTCTATTCTTTGATATATAATTAGTATCGAATTTTTTTCACGATGCCCTAACAATTAAGGTAGTTCCCTCAAAAAAAAAATAGTTTTTGTACCAGCGGCCCGAAAGTGACTACTTCTCTGCCACTGTGCAAAGCGAGAAGAACGATTTTCGGACCACTGCGTATGAATAATAGTATACAGGCCTACGCCGCGAAAAAAAAGCCCTAGAGCACGTGTTATCGGTTTTATTATTTTCGCGGCCTATGGCAGTAATATACTATTGGCAATATTAATATCATTTTTTCTAATTTGTTCACAAAACAGTTTGAATCATAAAAGAAAAAAAAAATTTTCCCGAAAAAAAAAATATTTTTAAAAATCGAAAAAAAAAATTTTTTTGTTCGTTTATCGCTAAATCAGATTTTCTGGCTTCATCCTTAATCCATCCATAAACAATGTTTTGACACATCATAAATGTTGGGTACGAAACAACACAAAACTAAGAAAAAGAAAAAAATCATAAAAACCAAATTTCAGTTACAAAACGTAACTTTTCAAACTTACGGTGAATCTTTACGCTTTTTATCTTAAATCAAAGGTTAAAAGCTCTGCCTTTAAAAAAGTATTACTTTTATTCAAAAAAACCAGTTTATTTTAGATCAAATATGACAAAACTAAAAAAAACATGAAAAAAAAATTTTTTTCTCGAAAATCCCTCATAACTTTTTAAATACTTAACGTAGAACTAAAAATGATGTTTTGGCTTCTTCCTTACATCAAAACGAATAAAATGAGACATCTACAGTAACGATACGAACTACCGTCATCGAGATATCACTCTGCACAGACATACACACGAACATACACACACATACACACACACACACACAGAGGTTGAGTTCGACGTGCGAAACGAGCAAGACGTGTTCTGCTCGTGTTCCTACTTTCTCGACCTTTTGCGGCAGTATACGTGGTGCCAAAGTGCTTGTGTGAGTGCTGCGTGTTCACGGTGGCGCGCCGCGTCTGTGCATGTGTGTGTACGGCCCCGCCGCTGTGTTGGTGCAGCTGTAGCGAGCGATTTTGCATCGTGTGTCAGTGCCGAGTGGCACAGTACAGTGTTTCCCGCGCTCGGTCCCATCCGTGTGAGCTGTGCGCGTTAGTGTGAGTGCAGGCTCCACGCTACTATACCGGCGCTCTGCGCTGCTGAGTAGACTCGCGTCGAGCCAGCAGCTATGAGTGACGGGCAGCCGGGGCAGCAGGCGTCTAAATCGGCGCGTGGCGACGGTGCAAAGAACC